>NC_045780.1:29517331-29820362 GCF_008692025.1 Phocoena sinus | reverse complement strand
ATATAGAGAGAGAGAGAGAGAGAGAGAGACTTGTAGCTGGTTGGGGTAGGATTTAACATATTTGATTAATATTTATTTACTACTAGATTTAAATTCAAATTGATTCCATACCTTGGAAGTTAAAAGTATTTATGCACACATAGACATGAACACATATATAAGGCATTGATATGTATATGTATATATACACCATTACATATATACATATATATATATAATATAACATAGAAGTATATATGTGTAGCATATTAAATTTAAAATGTATGTATATATACAAAGTTTAATAATATGTACAATATAATAAATTACTTGATCATTCTTGCTTCCAAGGAAGGACAATTTAAATAAAAATAAATAAATTTTTTTAAAAAATCAATAATACTATAAAATGCCTTCTGAAATATATGAACTCTTAATATGTTTTATCTCTGTTAGTGAAAATCTAAAAATATGAAAGCCAAGTGTTTATAGCGGTAGCAATGAATCAAACCCATTACTGAGACTTTAAGCCACTCCAGCTGCATGTGAAGGAGGTGTGAAAAAATGAAAGTTCAATAATCTAAAAAAAATAGTGCCTTTCCGCACTTTGTGGGATGATGGTGATTGTGGAGCACACAGAGTAGTATTACTCAGTGGGTGATTTTTGCAATTGCAGTATGATCTAGTCTAAATCTTAATCCAAAATTAAAACTCAAGATGTGTTTCATTGTATCTCAGCCAACAATTTTCTGAAATGCATTCTCAGACTAAGCTCTCCTAAGTCTCATTATGTTAAGATTTTACCTTATTTCGACATACGTCTTTAGAATATCTCTTTTGCAAAAGAGCTGCCATTTTAAAACACGTCTGCTTGGATGATTGCTTTTCATTCTCATTACCTCATTTGAGAAATTGTAGATATTCTCTTATATAAGGTGAAATAACAAAATGGTGTTAAAAATGTCTCTAGAATTTCATGTTTCTCATTTGATATCCTGGAAGATATTCAGTTTACGGAATGTAACTACACAGATTTTTAGTCTTTTAATTTTGGGTACTAAATGTGAAAATAAATTGTAATAAACATTAATTATTAAAAAGCTGAATTTTCTTCTGGTAGGAATACAAATATTGATAATTGCTGTTTCTCATTCAAACCAATGATACAGTAATAACATATATGAGTACTTTTGTGAAATGAACTCTTTGATAAAAAAATCATAGATTTTAATACACTAAAGAAGCTATTAGTAATTGCTAATCTATATCTATAATACAAACACTGCTGAAAGAAATTAAAGACAAATGAATGGAAAGATATTGCATGTTTATGAATTTCCCTAAAATATCCAAGCTTTGTTACAGAAATTGACAAAATGTTCAGCTGGAAATGTAAGTAAAAGAGAATATACAAAACAAAAGAAAAGAATATGGAAAAATTTGGACTTTCATATATTGCTAGTGGGAATATTAAATGGTGCAACTTCTTTGGACAACAGTTACTGAAAAAGTTACCATATGACCCAGAAATTCCATTCCTAGACATACACCCAAGATAATTGAAAATGTGGGTCCACCTGTTGTATACAAGAAATGTGTACATGTATTCAGAGAAGCATTAAGCATATTAGCCAGAAAGTGGAAATGATCCAAGGGCTTATCAATAGTCTAATGGATAAAGAAAATGTGGTCTACCTACAAAATGGAATATTTATCCACAAAAAGAAATGAAATACTCACAGACATGACACAAAAAAGACTCATATTATGTGATTCTATTTACATAGAATGTCCAGAATACACAAATCAATAGACAGAAAGTAGGTTATTGATTTCTAGGGGCAGCGTGAAGGAGGGAATGTTGACAGCTAATGGGTCTGGTAGTTTTAGAGTGATAAAAATATCCTGGAATTAGATAGAAGTGATGATTGAACAAGCTGTGTGTCTAACACAAATCACTAAATTATACTTTTTAAATGAATAAATTACTTGATATGTGAATTACATGTCAATTAAAAATAATCCCATTATCTACTCTCTACTACAAGATGTTTTGTTTTCAAGACAAGAAAAAAAAAAAAGGAAGCATATGAGAAAGTACAAACAATTGGGCTAAAAAGGTAATAACTGGGACCAGACTCAGATATGACACTGATGATGGAACTAATAGAGAATTAAAATATACAAATACTATGCTAAAAGCTCTGATGGAAAAGGTAAATAACACACATATCCAGATGATAAATTTCAACAGGGAAAGGAAAATTTGAGAAATAATTGAATAGTAATTCTGCAAATGATAACAAAAACAACAAAACTATAACAGAGATGAAGAATGTCTTGATGGGCTCCTATGAACCTTGACATCACTGAGAAAAGAATCAGTGAAATTAGATAAGTGGGTAAAACTTACACAGACAAATACAAATAGCACAAAGTGTGGAAGAAGAAAAGAAAGGAAGGGGAAAGGAGAGAAGGAGAAGAAGCAGAAGAGGAAGGAAATGGTGAGAGAAAGGGAGAGGGGGAGGCCTAGAAGAGAAAGAGGAGGAAAAGGAGTGGAAGGAGAAGGAAAATGAGAATGAAAAATATTCTAGCAAATACATTTTTGTAATTGCGTAACACCCTGTCCAAAGCCCCATATCTAGCAAATGGAATACCTGTATTTCATTCAGGCTTTTAAATTTAAAAATCAGATTTTATATATTATACTGTCTTTCAGGTAACCATGCATATACAGAAGAAGTTTGGATAAATTAATTCTAGCTTCTACAACAAACAATCCCAACTTTTTGTGGCTCAACGTAGCTAGAAGCTATTATTTCCCCAAGCCCCAATCCTTTGTAACTGAGAATGCACTACAGAGAGTTACAAATAATGACCCAGGGTTCTAGAGGTCTTACAATGTGTTATTCCTCCATGGCGGGGGCTTGGTAAATTTCAAAATATATTTTATGGCCAGGACTGGATATTGCATATACAATTTCTTCTTATATTCTGTTGAGCAGAACCCAGCCACATAACCCCCACATAACTGCAAGACACTGGGGAATGCAATTTCTTTGCTTGGCCAGGAGGAGAAAATATGAATGGATCATATTTGGTCTTTCTCTGCTAATACATATGTATCATATGCATATTTATTTTCTGCATATATATTTGTACTTTATGGTTGCTCTAATCATGCATATAATATTTGATTAATAACACCTAGATATCATCCTTAATACTAGCTTTCTATTGTTGTATAACGGTTATTCCAAACTAAACAGCTTAAAATAAAAATGATACAAATTTATTGTTTCACAGTTACAGTCTCATCAAGTTGAAATCCACATTTTGGTAATGAATGCAATTCTATCTGAAGCTTGGAGGTCTCTTTAACGTTCAAACATTGCCAGAAATATTCAATTTCTTTCTTTTTTTTTTTTTTAGTTATAAGACCAAAGTGCTTAAGTCCAAGAGGTTCCGATATCCTGCCATGTGTCCCTCTCCAAAACATAATAGGGTGGTCCTTCAAATCCAACAGAAAAACATCTATACTATTTCAATCTCTTTGATTTCATTCACTTTGGACCTCTAGACTCTCTTTTAAAAGCCTCACATGAGCCTCTTCTTCTATAGGCAATCAGTTACAGGTATCCAGAGGCAATACTTTGAGTAACTCCTTTATCATATCATACCATGTACTATCAATTCTCTTTACCACTGGAAACAGGGCCATTATTGTCTTTAGATAGAATCAGTTTAGAAAACCAATTCCAGAAAATCCAGAAAATTTATAATAAAACATACTTAAGATTCTGTTCCATTGGAATTACTTTTAGTATCAAAATCCAGCCCCAAACTGGAAAGATCTAGACCAGGCTGAAAGCACACAACTATGGGCCAAAGCTGTCATAACAGGTGAGAGTCCATCTCTTTCTCTCTGAGGAGGGCCTAATCACACTTTTAATAATTTATAACTAACTAAAACAGGTACACCCAGGATAATCTCTCTCTCTAATTTAACATGTAACCATACTTCATTTTATTGCACTTTGCTTTATTGTGCTTCACACATATTGCTCTTGTTTTTTTTGTGTGTGTTTTTTACTAATTGAAGGTTTGTGAAAACCCTGCATCAAGCAAGTCTATCAGATCCATTTTTCTAACTGCATTTCCTCACTTTATGTCTCTGAGTCACATTTTGGTTATTCTCACAATATTTCTAACTTTTTCATTATTATTGTATTTTTTATAGCAATCTGTGATCTTTGATGCTAATATTTTATAAAGATTACAACTCACTGAAGGCTCAGATGATGGTTATTATTTTTTAGCAAGAAAATATTTTAATTATGATATATACATTTTTTGACATAATGCTATTATACATTTAATAGACTACAATATAGTATATTCAAAACTTTTATATGCACTGAGAAACCAAAAAGTTCACGTGACTCACTTTATTGTGGTGGTCTGGGACAAAATCTGCAATATCTGAAATATCTGTAAACTTATTAGGGACTTTACTTTCACTTTAAAAATATACCTTCATAGGCACTTCCCTGGTGGTCCAGTGGTTAAGACTCCACGCTCCCAATGCAGGGGGCCCGGGTTTGATCCCTGGTCAAGGAACTAGATCCCGTGTGCCACAACTAAGAGCCTGCATGCCTAAACTAAAGATCCCACATGCCATAAGGAAGATCCCATACGTGGCAATGAAGACTCTGTGTGCTACAACTAAGACTAGGCACAGCCAAAAAAAAAAAAAAAAAAAAATTTATTAAAAAAGCAATTTAAAAAAATTGTAAATCCCTTCATAGAAACATAGTAGTGTTTCTCTGAGTAACTGAGAGGTGTCTGTGCTACCAAATGGTGCTGATTTATTCCCTTTTATCCTCCAGCACTCACAAGAAAATATGTCTTATAGCTCATTCTATCCAGATATATTAAGGAGGGAAGTCTGGGAAACACAGTTTAGCCAAGCTAATTTGACACACAGCCTACTCCTTGCTAATTTGGAACCCATACACATCTCTTTTTAAATAGTACTTAATCTCCAAATATAAACAATAACAAATGAATACTTCCACTTACAAGATACAATTATCCATCATACAATCAAAAACATGCTAAGGCTTTCCCTAGAAAAGAATACTGTCTTTGGATGATATTCACACTTCTCCATTGATAATCAAATCCTTGACTGTACAGCCATTAGTCATAGTCTAGGGATCCATATACAATTTCTATCTCTCTTTCCAGACAAAAATTTTTTAACAGTCTTAACTGAAAATATGCTCAATTAATTAATTTATTCTTTATTTGGGAATCTGCCCAATTAGAAATTTAGAATAATATTTTAAGGTGCTTTCAATCATATAGTATTGAACTTGCAGATAGTTGTAAGGAGTATTCCAAGAGATAAAATTCAGTCTTTAAGGACCTAAAATTCGAGACAATGATGAAAGGAATTCCTCATGATGACAGAGCTTGAATTGTGTACTTTAGGTCTGGGATTTGATTTTACTCAGTTTACAAGCTAAGCTAACTTGTTACTATTTCATGGATGCCAGTAGAACACAGGAGAGTCTCAGGGATGAAACAATAGTTTTTATTGCTCACAGTACAGAAAGGAGCATAAGTGTCAGCATATTTACATTGGTCCTTCTTGTCCCCATCTGTCACAGGACAACATGGTAAACCCAGGTGGATGCTACACAAGCAGTGAGTTTGCATCACATCTGAAGAGCACTGAGCTTGGGGAATCCACTACTTTTATAGCAGTCAGTTAGCAAGTCTGCTCTTTTTTCAAGGGAGGATAGAAACATTACCTCAGCTCTCAAATTTGAGAGACAAATCAGAGAAATAGCCAAGCAGTCATGGCTTGCAATCTGCCATACCTGGCACAAAGGGTAAGAACACAGAGATGCAAAGAGTACTGTCTCTCCAAACATTACAATATACAAATGATTTTCATTCATTTATTTATTCATTCACTTTTTCTCCTCTTAAACCTGATTTATTTTTCTTCATGACACTTCTCATCAAAATGTTGTTGTCTGTCTCTCCCACCAGATTAGAAGATATAAGAAAGCAGATTTTGTTTTATTCACTGTTATATCCCTAGAATTATGCCTTGCTATATTTGTTCTATATAATATTTGTGGTTGAGTTTAAATATTTATCAGTTTCTTAAAAGCTGGCTGTATTTCTAAGTACAAGGTTTATAGCAATTAGCGAGATAGAGAAGTCACTATTTTAACCCTCAAAATCTTTATCAGTAAAAGGTCTGATAATAGTGTCTACCTCATGTGATTATTGAGAGGATTTAATAAATAATACAAGTAAAGTGTTTAGTAAAATTTCTATTGGATAGTTAGAGCTCCATCATTTATTAAAATATAATGCTCCTACTGTTGGTAGTTCTTGCATTATTCATAATGTTTATAGTTTGAAATTTTGCACTGTAATATTAAATTTTTTTCTTTTTAAAATAAAATGTTCAAACACAGAGATGTATAAAACTAATGCAATATAAGCTGATGTAAATTTCATTTTCTCCAGAATATTGTTAAATTGAAAGAAAAGTTACAAATAAAACCAACACATTATCCAACCCCTATCTCTTTTCTCCCTTTCCCTTTTCTCCCTTTCTAGAGTTAACTACATTATTTCATTCCTATTCTTGAACAATCTGGATTTTTTTTAACATTTTTAATTAAATGTCATTATGCTGGAAATAGTGTTTTGCAACTTTCTAAAACTTAAATCCAAAACTGTTTCCTTGAAGACATCTGTCAGCTCTTGATCCTTTCCAAATCATTCCAAAGGTATATTTGTGAGAAGTGAAAGAGTGTGAAATGGTACCTGAATGTGGCATAATAAAATATCTTTATCCCCCAAAAATTCTAATAAGGAATTTTGACACTTCAGTTCCTTAAAATAGTCCAAGTTTCTCTCTCCTTACAAGTGTTTCAAATTTTATTATCCAAATATAAAATTAAAAAAAAATTAAAGTATTTGGCAGATTTTAAAAATAAACAATGGTTAGGCTGAGCAAATCTCAACATTGGCAAATGCCAATTAAAATTAAAGAAAAAAATATTTAAAGGGAGAAGTAGCTCCTTCTTTAGTTTCTATTATTAGGGAGTTATCTTTAATCACAATTATATTTTTAACATTACAGTCAGTAAAAAAGATTACCAAAAATGGATTTAGTTTCCACAAACTAAAAGAACATTCAAAGAACAACTTTTCATAGCTATGGTTTGATTTCTTGAGAAAAAACTCAATATATAGATTTTCTTTCTACTAGTTTTGGCAGTATGTTGTATTGCCTTAAAAAGTATATATTTTTGCAAAATGTCACGATATAGCTGACACATGAAGTTTATATTCAGCTTGTAGAAAAACAGGAAAAAATTAGTGTGATTTAAATCAGACAATATTGATAACTGAAAAAATATGACTGTGATAATACAAATTCTAGACAAGCTACAATAACTCGTGATTAAATTTTCTACTATATAAAAAATACCACTTATTTCTAATATTTTTCCTTTATATGTAAATATAGTTGAGGCAATAATAGATCTGTCTTTAAACAATGCAATACAAACATAATTTTAGCATAGATTATCTATTGTTTGTATTTTCTTTGAAATTGTGTATTATACTTTGCTTTATGTCATATTCAGAAAATAGGAATCAAATATTAGAGGAATAATAAGCTAGATGATTATGGTTATAAGTGTAAATTTACAAGAATATATTTTATTTCGCTGGCATATAACTTTGTCTTAGAAGCCTCAGTAACAGATGTTATTATAAGAATAAATTGGTGAAATTTTCACAAAAGAAATATAATAGAATGAACAAATTCAGTAGTCTCTAGACAGTTGATTTTTTTCCCTCCTGTGCAGTAATATGATAAATATTAATCTCAGTAGTTATTTTCATTGTCTAGTGTTCTCTATGTATATCTTATGTATGTATCTCAATTTCATATTAATGGGAATAACTTCCATTAAAAAATGAGATATGTAGAAAATGCATATTCAAAAGATCATTTAATGAAATTTATATATGTTGTATTATTTTATATGCAATTTTAATGGAAAATAAAACAAATAAAGGATATGCCTATATTCTTAGCACTATTATAAGGAACATTTTATGTATAGAATTGCAGATAGAGTATAAGACAAAAACAGTTGAAAATAAAAAACTAATGCAAAACAATTTATTAATGTGAAGAATGATTTATTGGCTATAATTGTAAGCTACTAATATTATCATATATCAGCTCAACAACTAGCTATTCTTTTCTGGACTAAAATAATAAACAAAATACTTAAATCAGACTTGAGAACTAGTTGAAATATTCATCACAGAGACATAGTTAAAGGGTCACACTTTCTAAGTTTAATGACACAATAATGGTTTATAAAATGAGCAATTTATTTTGTGATGTAAATGAGTATATGAATAAACATCAAATTTAAATGACACATACTTGCTATACATTTTTCATCCTTATTTTACTTTCTTTGATATTTTGTCTCATGTTTTTTAGCTTTTAATAGAGCAAAATATTCGAAGACCATCCTTCAACTTCTTTTAATAATTTATATTGTATCATTTTTGCTGTTTGTTGTTTGTGACAATCCAAAGTATCAATAGTTCTATGATCCTTAGATGTGCAACTGGGTGGATGACCTCAGAATTTGGTTTGCACTATATACTGCTTTTATCCTACATTTTTTCCCACAAATTAAAAATAATGTCACACCATGTCAAGTTCATTTTGATTTGCAAGCCTGTGTTTGGTGATGATGATGTGACAGGTAAGTTTCTTCCTGCTTAGGTTTAAATTAGGAAGTTGCAATGCAGTCTTCCATTCCAAGTTAATTTTATATATGAAACATATTTCTGTATTGAATTACTAGGTATTTGACAAATGAAAGCATGTTTTCTTCCTTTTCTTTTCAACTTACTCTCATACTTCTATGGCTCCTGTCACTCACTGAGCTTGATTTTCTCATTTTTTTTTTTACTTTATAATAAAATAAATGTGTATGGCAAACATTTGTATTATATGTTTAATTTAACATAAAAATGCATTTTTGTACACATGAAACTTTTAATTTTAGATTACTAGCTTTTATAAAAGCAAATACAAATTTTGCTACATATTTGATACTTAATATTATTTTCAATAAGCATTTGGAGCATAATAATCATAATGAACTTGAAGTGTCCTAATTATTGAGTGTGTGTATGTCTGTCTATACCATTATTTTACATACATCTAGGACAAGCTTTAGTCAACTCTTTTACCTATAATAGTACATATTTACCTTGTCAAGAAGAAATAATGGGTTGCTATTAACTCATAAAAAGTCAGGAATGATTTCACAACAACTTTTACAGTTTTTATCTGTGAAACTATTGATTCCAGTGAGCAAATTTTCACTTATTCTTTAGAATTTCTGATTTAATTAACTTTACTGAAAATGGTACGGGAGTTTTACAAAGAATAAAATAATATTACAAAAATTTATTTTAATTCTGAAATATATTTGATTAATAAAGAGGGTACAGTAGCACATGGGAACTTATGGTTATGTACTAAAAATATGAATATTTTATTTTATTATTAGTTTTTCAAATAAGAAGATATGACCCATCAAATGACCTATACCTGTTTCATAATAAAATTTATTATTATAAAGAGTAAACCTTTATTTTCTACAAGATGATTTCTAAATTAAAATAAAAAGTAGTGTTAATTCCCATTTTTATAATAGAACAACTTAATTGTGAACTGTGTCTCCATCCAATGAAATAATATCTTAAAGGGAAAAGCCCAAATTAAATTAAAGAATGTTTATTGAAGATCCATTAGATACTGGCCTAAGGTGATGCCTAAATGAATAATACAGTCTCTCACTACAAGTTAGTTAAAGCATAATGGAGAGAAGAACATTAAAAAAATGGTTATTGAAAGATGTATTAAGTATTAAACTAAATTATATTTGACGTTCTTTTGGGACACAGCAAATGATCTATTATATCAAGATAATAAAATTTTTCAAAAAGGAATTGGCATTTGTTCTGGATGTTGAAAGAGACTTATTATTTTTAAAAGCCTTACAAGTGCATAATAACAGGGAGAGAAGGTAGGTTAAGAATGAATAAAAACAATGCCTATAATTTGGCCTCAACCAAAAAAGAAGTTGCTAAAGGAGGAATGGCATGGTAGGACTTTTAAAACTAAGAGTATGTTCAAAAATTTATTCTCAAAATTGTTTAAAGCTGATGTCATACATAACATAAAAACGTGGTTCAAATATTTGATGCACAGCAAAGGAAACTGTGCCTAATATTACTTTGGGGACAAACAAAGTAGTTTTTCTTGAAAATCTGGAGGAAGATGATTAAAAACTACTGCATTTTGTTTTGTGGAAGAATGTCTAAATGGCTGTGAACACAAGAGTGACTGGCCTGTAAATTGTGTTTCATCAATAATCAGTAGAGAATTCTTCCCCAGAGTTTTCTCCTAAGGCCCTTGGAAATATTTTTTAAAGCTACAATACACATTCATATGTTATTAATATTCAAAGACTAAAAAATAAAGACAACAATATATAAAGTTTATTCAAAATAAAACTATTTTACATCTTTGATAGAGTATCTTGAAAGGGTTTAAATTTGAGAAAATCAAGGGTGGCACTCTAAATGAGGAGAATATATTGTAGTTTGAGTCTATCCTATAAAAATTTGACCCCAGATAATGAATAAACCAGTAAAAATATTGAATATGAGATAGCAGAAATCTTTGTTGTCACAGAGACTCAAATAAGGATCCCAGTTCTATTCACTAGATGTGGAACAATTGAAAAATAGGTACCACTCTTTAGTCTTCAGATCTTCTCTTCCTCCTTCTCTTTATTTTTTTTCTGACAATTGTGATCATGTATAATTACATTATATATATATATATATATATATTAAAGTGTTAATTGAGAATTAAGGAATAATTTATTTAGAAGGCATAACACCACCTAAATAGCACTGAATAAATGTGTAGATGCTATCACAGTATATATGAATATTTGTGAATGTAGCAGTCATTTATGTAAATGGAGTAGCTGTTTTGTGGTTTTAATAATTTTGACAACTACAGTATTATTAATGATTGTTGTAGAAATAGACTATAAGTTATTAGCAATTTTGTGATGTGATTATTTAAAATAGTATGTGTAGGGCTTCGCTGCTGGCACAGTAGTTAAGAATCCACCTGCCAATGCAGAAGACATGGGTTTGAGCCCTGGTCTGGAAAGAGCCCACGTGCCACGGAGCAACTAAGCCCATGAGTCCCAACTACTGAGACTGCGAGCCACAACTACTGAAGTCCGTATGCCTAGAGCCTGTGCTCCACAACGAGAGAAGCCACTGAAGCCACTGAAACAAGAAGACCACGCACCACAATGAAGAGTAGCCCCCGCTCACTGCAACTAGAGAAAGCCCACATGCAGCAAAAAAAGACCCAATGCAGCCAAAAATAAATAAAATAAATTTATTAAAATACATAAAATAAAATAGTATGTGCAATTTTGGAACTAGTAGACTTGTGAATTTGTTGAAGTACTTGATAGGGAAGATCACTAGGAACAGAAATAATTGACATACGTTTTTCCACTTACCTTTAAATAAATGAATGTGCATAGCCAAATATATTTTGGCTGAAACAAACACCTCAGTGGAAAATCATAGACTGTGAAATCAGAAAATTTAACTTTATTAAATCCTGGCTCCACAGTTTACATATTTTATAATCTTAGGCAATTTACTTAGTGTCTTTCTGCCTCTATTTCATCTCAGAATATGAACATTATGGGTGAGGGAAAGGGTGTGGGATAACCAACAAAAAAATTACAGTGAGGATATTTTCTAAAAGGTAATAAAGGATAATAAGCTTTGCAGCATTGACACAGAGGTCATAAATTTGTTGTCAGCAGGATTGAGCACCCCCTCAATCACGTGTTCTGCGGTTGGTAGAATATTGGAGCTTAGTGTTCGGTGATTAATTAAATGTCTGCCAGTCTTAAACTTCAGAAATTTCTTGTAAGTATCAAGCTTTCTGGCTTTTCTTGAAAAATTGGTTTATCTGACAAAACTGGTCTAACATTCTTCAAAGGTAATAATTGGTGGGAGCCAAGTTAACTGTTATCCCTCTTAAGTAGGACATGGTCTCTAGTCCGTCACACTCCTCATATCTTTTTGCAGTTTCCATGACATGGTGATAAATTCAGTTGAAATTTATCAGTGCACTTGATATATTTTGTCCTAATAGAATTAGAGAAAAGTGAAATATTTTAGTACCTAATCTCTGCCAAAAGTTTGAAACCAACGCATAGAACAAGGTGGCTATAATGTTTTATAAAAGGGGGTGTAATATTTCCTCAGAGAACATGGAATACTCAGACATGCTTAGATTGTGTAAAAAAAAAAAAAAAAGTATCTACATTAAAATAACGAAAGGAGGGCTTCCCTGGTGGCGCAGTGGTTGAGAGTCCGCCTGATGATGCAGAGGACACGGGTTCGTGCCCCAGTCTGGGAAGATCCCACATGCCGCGGAGCCTCTGAGCCTGCATGGCTAGGCCTCTGAGCCTGCACGTCCGGAGCCTGTGCTCCGCAACGGGAGAAGCCACAACAGTGAGAGGCCCACGTACCGCAAATAAATAAATAATAAAATAACGAAAGGAAGACATAATTCTTAACCAATCTTCATATCATCATCCAATACCTTGCTTATGTAGCTTCTTTAGTCATCTGAGTTACAAATTCTGTTCTCAGAAAATATACAAATATCAGCTATAAATTCACTGATATATGGATGAAAAGATAGAACAAGAGCAAGACATTTATTTAGTATCCCAAGAAATCATGGCAAGGAAATGTTGGTACTTTTAGTAATTGTGATTAAAATGTTAATGTCATTCTCACAGTAGGTCATAACATTTTAGCACCTCTAAATATAATAAGATTTCATTTAATTCACAATCCTTTTTATATTAAAGGGAAAATACCTTCATATTCTACAAAATAAAGCATTCTACATTAGTGTATGATTTTTGTTAGCCTTGACCAATCAAATATCATTTACATATGCAAACTTTTGCATATCCAGATATCTTTTACATATTGAAACTTCTGCCTCAAAATTGTCTGTGTAGTTTAAATCAAATCAACCAACCTTGAAAGCCAAATGGTGTGAATTCTTCTTGGCTATACTTTGGGAAAAAAATATTAATTTGTTTCTTATATTGTGATTCAAGGGCAGCTAGAAAAAATTACATTTATTTTTACACAAGTTACATTGTAGGTTTTTCCAGCTATAAATTGCTCTGCCTTTCTAATTTCTATCCTTCACATCACTCTGTGAGTTATATAATTAAATTTCTTGTTTTCTTTATATGCTTTCAACCACTCCTTCAGCAACCAGGATATTTTAGGTAATAATTTATTAAATTATCACATTGTGATGGTTAATAACTTATACCCTCTCTATGTAAAATAATATATTGTTAACTAGATAAGCAAACAACAAAGTACTACTTAGTAAGTTGATATATAGACTGCAAAAACCATAATAAAGTTAGTCTAATACTCAGTATTCATTAAAATTATATAATATGTACATCATTATGACATAAATAAAAGACATAATTATTTTAAACAAATAACACATTCTTAAATATTTATCTTAAATAATTTAATATATAGAGCTCTTATTATATAAATCAAAGTATAATTAATTGAATAAATTTACTCTTTTTAAATTTTTTTGTATTTTTGTATCTTTATTAGAGTATAATTAATTTACAATGTTGAGTTAATTTCTGCTGTACAACAAAGTGAATCAACTATATGTGTACATATATCCCCATATCCCCTCCCTCTTGAGCCTCCCTCCCACCTTCCTTATCCCACCCTTCTAGGTCGTCACGAAGCACCAATCTGATCTCCTTATTCTATGCAGCAGCTTCCCACTAGCCATCCATTTTACATTTTGTAGTGTATATATGTCAATACTACTCTCTCACTTCCTCCCAGCTTCCCCTTCTGCCCCGGTGACCTCAAATCCATTCTGTATGTCTGCATCTTTATTCCTGTCCTGTCACTAGGTTCATCAGGGCTGTTTTTGTTGGATTCCATGCATGTATGTTAGCCTACGGTATTTGTTTTTCTCTTTCTGACTTACTTTACTCTGTATAACAGACTCTAGGTCCATCCACCTCATTACGAATAACTCAGTTTCATTCCTTTGCATGGCTGAGTAATATTCCATTGTATATATGTGCCACATCTTCTTTATGCATTCATCTGTTGATGGACACTTAGATTGCTTCCATGTCCTGGCTATTGTAAATAGTGCTGCAGTGAATATTGTGGTACATGTATCTTCTTGAATTATGGATTTCTCAGGTTATATGTTCACTGGTGGGATTACTGGGCCATAAAGTAGTTCCATTTTTTAGTTTTTTAAGGAACCTCCATACTGTTCTCCATATTGGCTCTATCAATTTACATTCCCATCAACAGTGCAGGAGGATTCCATTTTCTCCAAATTTATTTACTCTTAATGTTTGTAATGATACAGTCTAGATGCAGCAACAATCTCCAATTAAAATATTTTAACAATATAATTATGATAAAATAGTGCTTACTGTATAATGATTTTTGAAACAATAGATTTTATCACTTATGATTGGAATATATGCATAAACAGTTCCTAAATTCATCTTTTCATTATTATTTTTATTAAGATCTCCAATATATGTAAAGATGGAAAATGTGTTCCAACCACAGAAGAGTCAATTGATGAAATCTCTAACATGATTAACACTGCTGGTTTTCACTCATAGACCTTATCTTTTTAAAATCTCATGTGAATTTGTGATCAAGAAAAGCTCCAACTTTCTAAAATAAAGTGAATGGGCTTAGTAAAATTTATTTTATTTTAGAAGAATTTTTAACCTGATTGTCATAGGCAGTTTTCTTATTTTATTAATACAGAAGTTTGATTTTTCTTTCAATTTTCATTGAGATCATTTTTTGTTTTCATCTCCCACCCATTTGCTAATGAAAAAGTTATATATTGAAGAGTCAATAACTAGTATGTCCAGTCCTCTCATTATTTAGATATTGATACTCTGATAATTCTTATCTTCCTAATAACTTAAAAACAGAAAATCAAGTAAATTCCAAAATATAGTGCAGTGACTGTAATTGTATGTGTATAAATTTACTGTGTGTGTGTGAGAGAGAGAGATAGAGACACACAGCAAGAGGGAGAGAGAAGATTATATTAACCTTTATATCAAAAATCCTAATAAACAATCATTTTAAAAGGCATTTAATCCTATAATTTAAAAAGTTGAGGGTGTGTTCTGAAGATGGCAGAAGAGTAAGATGTGGAGATCACCTTCCTCCCCACAGATACACCAGAAATACATCTACACATGGAAAAACTACTACAGAACACCTACTGAATGCTGGCAGAAGACCTCAGACCTCCCAAAAAGCAAGAAACTCCCCACGTACCTGGGTAGGGCAAAAGAAAAAAAGAAAAAACAGAGACAAAAGAATAGGGATGGGACCTGCACCAGTGGGAGGGAGCTGTGAAGGAGGAAAGGTTTCCACACATTAGGAAGCCCCTTCGCGGGTGGAGACTGCAGGTGGCAGAGCGGGGAACTTCGGAGCTGCAGAGGAGAGCATAGCAACAGGGGTGTGGAGGGCAAAGTGGGGAGATTCCCACACAGAGGTTCAGTGCCAACCAGCACTCACCAGCCCGAGAGGCTTGTCTGCTCACCAGCCGGGGCAGGCGGGGCTGCAAGCTGAGGCTCGGGATTTGGTCAGAGCACAGGGAGAGGACTGGGGCTGGCTGTGTAAACACAGCCTGAAGGTGTTAGTGCACCCCGGCTAGCTGGGAGGGAGTGCGGGAAAAGGTCTGCAGCTGCCGAAGAGGCAAGAGACTTCTTCTTCCCTCTTTGTTTCCTGGTGCTTGAGGAGAGAGGATTACGAGTGCTGCTTAAACGAATGCCAGAGATAGGCGCGAGCCACGGCTAAAAGCACGGACCCCAGAGATGGGTGTAAGCCGCGGCTAAAAGCGCGAACACCAGAGATGGGAGCGAGCTGTGAGTAAAAGTGCGGACCCCAGAGACGGGTGGGAGACGCTAAGGCTGCTGCTGCCACCACCAAGGGGCCTGTGTGCAAGCACAGGTCACTATCCACACCCCTCTTCTGGGGAGCCTGTGCAGCCCACCACAGCCAGGCTCCCGGGATCCAGGGACAGCTTCCCCAGGAGAATGCACGGCAGGCCTCAGGCTGGTGCAATGTCATTCCGGCCTCTGCTGCTGCAGGTTGGCCCCACAATCTTCACCCCTCCTTCCCCCCGGCCTGAGTGAGCCAGAGCCTCCGATTCAGCGGCTCCTTTAACCCCGTGCTGTCTGAGCAAACAACAGATGCCCTCCAGTGACCTACACACAGAGGCGGGGCCAAATTCAAAGCTGAGCCCCTGGGACTCCATAATCAACTTGATGTACCCTGCATCTGTGGAATACATGAATAGACAACGAATCATCCCAAATTGAGGAGGTGGACTTTGAGAGCAAGATTTATGATTTTTTCCCCTTTTCCTCTTTCTGTGAGTGTGTATGTGTATGCTTCTGTGTGAGATTTTGTCTGTATAGCTTTGCTTCCACCATTTGTCCTAAGGTTCTATCCGTCCTTCTTTAAAATTTTTTTTTCTTAATCATTATTTATAATTTAATAACTTTATTATATTTTACTTCATTTTATTTTACTTTATCTTCTTTCTTTCTTTCTTTTTTCCTTCCTTCCCTCCTTCCTTCTTTCTTTCCTCCCAGCTTCCCTCCCTCACTTCCTCCATCCTTTCTTTCTTTCTTTCCTTCTTTTCTTCTTTCTTTCTTTCTTTCTTTCTTTCTTTCTTTCTTTCTTTCTTTCTTCCTTCCTTCCTTCCCTCCTTTCTTTCTTCCTACTTCTACTAATTATTTCTCTCTAATTTTTCTCCATTTATTCTGAGCCGTGTGGATGAAAGGCTCTTGGTGCTACAGCCAGGAGTCAGTGCTGTGCTTCTGAGGTGGGAGAGTCAACTTCAGGACACTGGTCAACAAGAGACCTCCCAGCTCCACATAATATCAAAAGGTGAAAGTCTCCAAGAGATCTCCATCTGTACACCAGCACCCAGCTTCACTCATTGACCAGCAAGCTACAGTGCTGGAAACGCTATGCCAAACAACTAGCAAAACAGGAACACAACCCCTCCCATTAGCAGAGAGGCTGCATAAAATCATAAGTCCACAGACACCCCAAAACACACCACCAGACGTGGACCTGCCCACCAGAGAGAAAAGATCCAGCTTCATCCACCAGAACACAGGCACTAGTCCCTTCTACCACGAAGCCTACAAAACCCACTGAACCAACCATACCAACTGGGGACACACATCAGAAACAACAGGAACTACGAATGTGCAGACAGCAAAAAGGAGACCCCAAACACAGTAAGATAAGCAAAATGAGAAGACAGAAAACCACACAGCAGATGAAGGAGCAACATAAAAATGCAGCAGACCTGACAAATGAAGAGGAAATAGGCAGTCTACCTGAAAAAGAATTCAGAATAAAGATAATAAAGATAATCCAAAATCTTGGAAATAGAATAGACAACATGCAAGAAACATTTAACAAGGACCTAGAAGAACTAAAGAGCAAACAAACAATGATGAACAACACAATAAATGAAATGAAAAAGACTCTAGATGGGATCAATAGCAGAATAACTGAGACAGAAGAATGGATAAGTGACCTGGAAGATAAAATAGTGGAAATAACTACTGCAGAGCAGAATAAAGATAAAAGAATGAAAAGAAGTGAGGACATTCTCAGAGACCTCTAGGACAACATTAAATGCACCAACATTAGAATCATAAGGGTTCCAGAAGAAGAAGAGAAAAAGAAAGGCACTGGGAAAATATTTGAAGAGATTATAGTTGAAAACTTCCCTAATATGGGAAAGGAAATAATTAATCAGGTCTGGGAAGCACAGAGAGTCTCATACAGGATAAATACAAGGAGAAATATGCCAAGACACATATTAATCAAACTGTCAAAAATTAAATACAAAGAAAGCAAATTAAAAGCAGCAAGGGAAAAACAACAAATAACATACAAGGGAATCCCCATAAAGTTAACAGCTGATCTCTCAGCAAAAACTCTGCAAGCCAGAAGGGACTGGCAGGACATACTGAAAGGGATGAAGGAGAAAAACCTGCACCCAAGGTTACTCTACTCAGCAAGGATCTCATTCAGATTTGTTGGAGAAATTATAACCTTTACAGACAAGCAAAATCTGAGAGACTTCAGCACCACCAAACCAGTTTTACAACAAATGCTAAACGAAATTCTCTAGGCAAGAAACACAAGAGAAGGAAAAGACCTACAATAACAAACTTAAAACAATTTAGAAAATGGGAATAGGAACATACATATCGATAAGTACCTTAAATGTAAATGGACTAAATGCTCCCACCAAAAGACACAGATTGGTTGAATGCATACAAAAACAAGATCCATATATATGCTGTCTACAAGAGACCAACTTCAGACCTAGAGACACATACAGACTGAAAGTAAGGGGATGGAAAAATATATTCCGTGAAAATGGAAACCAAAAGAAAACTGAAGTAGCAATTCTCATATCAGACAAAATAGAGTTTAAAATAAAGACTATTAGAAGAGACAAAGAAGGACACTATATAATGATCAAGGGATCAATCCAAGAAGAAGGTATAACAATTGTAAATATTTATGCATCCAACATAGGAGCACCTCAATACATAAGGCAAATACTAACAGCCATAAAAGGGGAAATCGACAGTAACACATTCATAGTAGGGGACTTTAACACCTCACTTTCACCCATGGACAGATCATCCAAAATGAAAATACATAAGGAAACACAAGCTTTAAATGATACATTAAACATGATGAACTTAATTGATATTTTTAGGACATACCAAAAACTACAGAATACACATTTTTCTCAAGTGCTCATGGAACATTCTCCAGGATAGATCATATCTTGGGTCACAAAACAAGGCTTGGCAAATTTAAGAAAGTTGAAATTGTATCAAATATCTTTTCTGACCACAACACCATAAGACTAGATATCAATTACAGGAAAATATCTGTATTTAAAGAATACAAAACAAATGGAGGCTAAACAATACAAAACACATGGAGGCTAAACAATACACTACTTAATAACGAAGTGATCACTGAAGAAATCAAAGAGGAAATAAAAAAATACCTAGAACCAAATGACAATGGAGACATGACGACCCAAAACCTATGGAATGCAGCAAAAGCAGTTCTAACAGGGAAGTTTATAGCAATACAAGCCCACCTTAAGAAACAGGAAACATCTTGAATAAAGAACATAACCTTGCACCTAAAGCAATTAGAGAAAGAATAACAAAAAATACCCCAAAGTTAGAAGAAGTAGAGAAATCATAAAAATCAGATGAGGAATAAATGAAAAAGAAATGAAGGAAACAATAGCAAAGATCAATAAAACTAAAAGCTGGTTCTTTGAGAAGATAAACAAAATTGATAAACCATTAGCCAGACTCAACAAGAAAAAAAGGGAGAAGACTCAAATCAATAGAATTAGAAATGAAAAAGGAGAAGTAATAATTGACACTGCAGAAATACAAAAGATCATGAGAGATTACTACAAGCAACTCTATGCCAATAAAATGGACAACCTGGAAGAAATGGACAAATTCTTAGAAATGCACAACCTGCCAAGACTGAATCAGGAAGAAATAGAAAATATGAACAGACCAATCACAAGCACTGAAATTGAAACTGTGATTAAAAATCTTTCAACATACAAAAGCCCAGGACCAGATGGCTTCACAGGCTAATTCTATTGAACATTTAGAGAAGAGCTAACACCTATCCTTCTCAAACTCTTCCAAAATATAGCAGAGGAAGGAACAATCCCAAACTCATTCTATGAGGCCACCATCACCCTGATCCCAAAACCAGACAAAGATGTCACAAAGAAAGAAAACTACAGGACAATATCACTAATGAACATAGATGCAAAAATCCTCAACAAAATACTAGCAAACAGAATCCAACAGCACACTAAAAGGATCATTCAACATGATCAAGTGGGGTTTATTCCAGGAATCCAAGGATTCTTCAATTTACGCAAATCTATCAATGTGATACACAATATTAACAAATTGAAGGAGAAAAACCATATGATCATCTCAATAGATGCAGAGAAAGCTTTTGACAAAATTCAACACCCATTTATGATAAAAACCATGCAGAAAATAGACATAGAGGCAATTTTCCTCAACATAATAAAGGCCATATTCGACAAACCCACAGCCAACATCATCGTCAATGGTGAAAAACTGAAAGCATTTCCACTAAGATCAGGAACAAGACAAGGATACCTACTCTCACCACTCTTATTCAATACACTTTTGGAGGTTTTAGCCTCAGCAATCAGAGAAGAAAGGGAAATAAAAGGAATCCAAATTGGAAACAAGAGGTAAAGATGTAACTGTTTTCATATCACATGATACTATACATAGAGAATCCTAAACATGCTATCAGAAAACTACTAGAGCTAATCAATGAATTTGGTAAAGTTGCAGGATACAAAATTAATGCAGTGATCTCTTGCATTCCTATACACTAATGATGAAAAATCTGAAAGTGAAATCAAGAAAACACTCCCATTTACCACTGCAACAAAAAGAATAAAATATCTAGGAATAAACCTACCTAAGGAGACAAAAGACCTGTATGCAGAAAATTATTAGACATTGATGAAAGAAATTAAAGATGATACAAATAGATGGAGAGATATATCATGTTTTTGGATTGGAAGAATCAACATTGTGAAAATGACTCCATTACCCAAAGCAATCTACAGATTCAATGCAATCCCTATCAAACTATCACTGGCATTTTTCACAGACCTAGAACAAAAAATTTCACAATTTGTATGGAAACACAAAAGACCCTGAAGATCCAAATCAATCTTGAGAACAAAAAATGGAGCTGGATGTATCAGGCTCCCTGACTTCAGACTATACTACAAAGATACAGTAATCAAGACAGGATGGCACTGGCACAAAAACAGAAATATAGATCAATGGAACAGGATAGAAAGCCCAGAGATAAACTCACGCACATATGGTCACCTTATATTTGATAAAGGAGGCAGGAATGTACAGTGGAGAAAGGACAGCCTCTTTAATAAGTGGTGCTGGGAAAACTGGAAAGGTACATGTAAAAGTGTGAGATTAGATCACTCCCTAACACCATACAAAAAACTTAGATCAAAATGGATTAAAGACCTAAATGTAAGGCCACAAACTACCAAACTCTTAGAGGAAAACATAGGCAGAACACTCTATGCCATAAATCACAGCAAGATCCTTTTTGACCCACCTCTTAGAGAAATGGAAATAAAAACAAAAATAAACAAATGGGACCTAATGAAACTTCAAAGCTTTTGCGCAGCAAAGGAAACCATAAAGAAGACCAAAAGATAACCCTCAGAATGGGAGAAAATATTTGCAAATGAGGCAACTGACAACTGATTAATCTACAAAATTTATAAGCAGCTCATGCAGATTAATAACAAATAAAAACAAACAACCCAATCCAAAAATGAGCAGAATACCTTAATAGACATTTCTCCAAAGAAGATATACAGACTGCCAACAAACACATGAAAGAATGCTCAACATCATTAATCATTAGGGAAATGCAAATCAAAACTACAATGTGATATTATCTCACACCAGTCAGAATGGCCATCATCAAAAAATCTAGAAACAGTAAATGCTGGAGAGGGTGTGGAGAAAAAGGAACACTCCTGCACTGCTGGTGGGAATGTGAGCTGGTACAGTCACTATGGAGAACAGTATGGAGGTTCCTTAAAAAACTACAAATAGAACTACCATATGACCCAGCAATCCCACTACTGGGCATATACCCTGAGAAAACCATAATTCAAAAAAAGTCATGTACCAAAATGTTCATTGCAGCTCTATTTACAATAGCCCATTGATGGAAACAACCTAAGTGCCCATCATCGCATGAATGGATAAAGAAGATGTGACACATATATACAATGGAATATTACTCAACCATAAAAATAAATGAAATTGAACTATTTGTAATGAGGTGGATAGACCTAGAGTCTGTCATACAGAGTGAAGTAAGTCAGAAAGGGAAAGAGAAATACCGTATTCTAGCACATATATATGGAATTTAAGAAAAAAAAATGTCATGAAGAACCTAGGAGTAAGACAGGAATAAAGACACAGATCTACTGGAGAACAGACTTGAGGTTATGGAGAGGGGGAAGGGTGAGCTGTGACAAAGCGAGAGAGAGGCATGGACATATATACACTACAAAACGTAAGGTAGATAGCTAGTGGGAAGCAGCCGCAT
Organism: Phocoena sinus; assembly: GCF_008692025.1. NCBI lineage: Eukaryota > Metazoa > Chordata > Mammalia > Artiodactyla > Phocoenidae > Phocoena > Phocoena sinus. The sequence continues at coordinate 29,797,811 of NC_045780.1, read as the reverse complement.
AGCACAGGGAGATCAGCTCAGTGTTTTGTGACCACCTGGAGGGGTGGAATAGAGAGGGTGGGAGGGAGGAAGATGCAAGAGGGAAGAGATATGGGAACATATGTATATGTATAACTGATTCACTTTGTTATAAAGCAGAAACTAACACACCATTTTAAAGCAATTATACCCCAATAAAGATGTTTAAAAAAAAAAGAACAAAATAAATAAAATAAAATAAAAAGTTGAGTTATGGGTATTATGCATTTCAGTGGTTCTATGATAATTTCACTATGTGTTCAGGGAATCTGACATCTTTTTTTATCAGTGCTTTTATTCCTAGCATGTCACAATGACACTCATATTTCAATATGGTGACTTAAGTTTGGTAATCTGCCATCACATCTACATTCCTTTTGGTAAGAGAGGAGTCAGAGAAAGGCCATTAACAATGAACTGTCTCTACCAAGTGTATTTCATTAATCGATACATTTATGAGCTATTTATTGAACATGCATTACCCCAACTTTAAATATAATTGAGTGCATATATTTAATCATTTTATAAGAGAAACTTTAATATAAAATTAGAGTTAAAAATTTCACTCTAATATAATGGGGTTGATCACATATCATTTTTAATCTATAAAATTGTCATCAAACTGCTTCATTCTGACAGATTCTGGATTCAACAGTACCTTTTTAAAGTTGTTTTATGATCTTTTAAAGAAATAAATTAACAAGAGCTGAGTTAAGCTGGAGAGAGCTGAGAAACCAGGTGCTGAATAGTCAATTAAAACAAGCCAAAATGAAGTGACAGTCAAGCTTTAAGTCACTTACTGCAATAGTATAAGCAAGAAGAAAAATCAAAAGCTCACCAGTGTTCAAGAAGGGTGCCAAGTGAAGGTCAGATTTATTACTGCAGATGGGGTGAGATGGAATGAGGAGATTGTCTCCCTGCCAAATGAGCCCTGCAAAAGTCTCCTACCATTTTGTATATCTGGGGGTCAATAGGAGAAAGAAGTGAAAGTCTAGGAGTGGAAATATATTGAGTACTGAGTCCCAGGGAGAAAGGTGTCTTCAAAGTTCCTCCCCTTCCAAAAGGTGTTCGCAGAAACACAAGAGAGGCCTCCACCAAGTGCCCCAGATAAAGAAGCTTGTGGATAGAGGTATCTGAGCTCAGAAACTCAGGTATACATAAGAGTATGGCCAGTCAGAAGGAGGTCTGAGTCCTTGACTGTAACTGCCTTCAAAGACTACAGTGCATTGGCTGTGCACCAAGTCTGTTGTGGGAAAGGCAGTTCTAGTGCTAGAATCTCATGTTCTCCATGTGTATTTACTTCTGTTTTAGTCTACTCAGGTTGCCATAACAAAGTACCACGAACTGGGTGGTTTAACAAACAGAAATTTATTTTTCACAGTTCTGGAGACTAGAAATGCAAGACCATGGTACCACCATGGTAGGTTTCATTCTGTGAAATATTCTCTTGGTTTGTAGACTGCCACCATCTGCTGTGTGACCTCTTCTTTGTGTGCACTGTGAGAGCAAGTGAGTCCTGCGTCTCTTCTTATAAGAACACTAATCCTGTGGGATAAGGAACCCACTTTTATGGCTTCATTTAACCTAAATTACTTCCATAAAAGCCCTATCACAAAATACAGTTACACTGGGGGTTAGGGCTTCAGCATATCCATTTGGGGGGACACAAACTTTCAGCCCATAATAGTTTCTTGTGAATTTAACTGATTAGTCTCTTCACAAGCCAGTTGTGAGAAATAAAAATATATAATTTAAAATTACATCATATTCATAATATAAAATAAACATTTTCAGATATTTATGAAAACAGTAGATAATATTTTAGCATATTATAAAATAACAGGAAACATAATAATAAATAATTAGATTTATCTACAAGTACTAACTGAAAATAAAAATGAGTTTATTGAAGTAGCTATTTGAAGGTTAACGAAAACTGAGAACATGATATATAGGTCCACAGAACTGGAAATACTGTGAAACAAAGCTGCAAAATGTGTATGTGACTGCACGTGTATTTATGTATATACGTGTGTACACAAAAAAGTAGATGTAGATATAGATAAAAATAAAATACATTGTAGATGTAGATGTATACATAACTGTATATTGTAGGTATCAATATACTCCAGGGTGTTTTCAATTTAGAATTTGAAATTGTTGCAGCATTTTGTTTCCCTTCCCCTACCCATGCTGTGAATACTGCTGTATGTATATGCGAACTCTTTTATAATCAGGTGCAATTTTTTGGAAGTACTGTTAAGTTAATGAAAGGTATTTATCTTTAAATAACAAGGTATTTAAGTTAGACTACTTATTAAAGTCATGTAATGGTAGAATCCTGATAAGAATATCTGTTGATTTTATTACAGCAATTTTGTACTAGTGTTCATAACCTACTGTAATTCATTGTACTTCATTCTGACATTCTACTGTTGGTGATGCTTCAGGGTATTTTTAGTTTTAAGGTAAAATTTACATTCATAATATTTGTTCTTTATCCCTTCTAAAAGAAAATCTAGACCAACATAGTTCTTAAGTGTTTAAAGACCAGAATGCACATATTTGGGTTGATCTGATTTTAATTCTATATAAAGATATGAGTTGGCCAAATTATGAAGTGTATGTAAGCCTTCTTTTCTCATCTAATTAAATAAGGAAAAAATATGGCTTGAAATAGAATCCAAGCACAAACAACCACAGAAAGTTGGTTAAGGTTATAAGTTTTGGAAAAAGATCTTATATTTCTCATTCAGTATAAGTGGAACTGGATTATATTTGATTTATTTCATATGATATTCTTTACAGGCAGTATTGGTTCCCACCTAAGATTTTTACATAAAATAATATTTCTTCTATACTCATGAGGGTGTACATCTACCTTTATTTTATATTGGCATTGTTATCCATTCCATTTCAGGTCTAATAGACTCCCACAGATAATTGATATACGTGTAGAATATTATATTCTATTATATTAAAAAATGATTTATTTTATTTCATTCTGTAATGTTATTGGTGTTTTACTACAATAGAATATTTAATCAAAGTATTCATTAAGAAGCAAATGTATGAATTTAAAATTATGTAAGTATTGATACATACGACTATTTTGAAAGCAAAATCTAAATTGAGATTATCCAGCATTGCTCATGCTAAAATTTGTTTTCAATTACTTTTAATTCCACAAATATATAGTTGAAATTTAATTTAGCTTTCTAACAGGTACCACTTAAAAAGTTGGTTCTTACAAATCTACTTACCTGGGTTTTAGTTGCTGAAATAACAACAAAATTAAGGTGATTAATTGATAAAAAGTAGCCAAATTGCCAGCTTAAGAAAAGGACTCCAAGTTATTAGAATTCAGTCTTCTGTTGTGTGAGAAAAATTAACATCTAAGATTTTTATATCCCCAGAATGAGAATGTTTGAAAGAAAGCAATAACAAATCAGTGAAATTTCAGCAATGTTAAAATATTTACTCAGGAATGAAATTACACGTATTATTGAACTCAATGATGATAAATTGAAAGAATATGAGCTAAGAAAAAAACAAATACTCTGAATCACATATATAGTGTTTATTTAGCACTTAATATAACTCTGTATGTTAAGTTAGCGTGTACATTTCCTAGTGGACATCTTCTCAGTTGCCAGATTTTCCTCAATCCCCTTTCCTGAGAGTTCCCTATCCCCACGTCCATTGACAAAATGGGGATTCTAGCAAGCCCATTAGTACCACATGACCTTTGATTCTATTTTAATTTGATTTTGGTTTACTATAAACTAAATGTCCAATTATTTCATGTAGTCTTCAAAGATACAACCCAAGAGGCTTCACAAAATGGAGGAATTTTGTATCCCAGATGCAGACAAAGAAGGGGAAATACTATAACCAAAAAAAAAAAAGGAGAAAGAAATTTGGAAATGATACTAGCTAGGGTGAAATAATGAGAGCTTCTAGGTGATATTACCTATTGAATAGGTAGAAAATTAAATATACTATGGTAAAATTTTCGCAGGTTATTAATGATCCCATGAATGGAAGTTCTGAAGAGGAAGTGCAGTGGAATATTGAAGGACTCATTGCCATTAGAGTCTGAATGATTAATTCTCACTGAGTGAACTGAAACATATATATGAAACTGTGTCCTCAAGCCACTTTTTCCATAATATAATTGGCTCTAAACAAGCTGTTTTTAACCAAAATATGTTCATTTCAAATTTGTAGTAATGAGAAACTTCATTTTTACTCTTGAAGATATCATTTGAAATTCCTTGACACATAGTCATCATTTTAGGGATTCTTAAAGTAACTGGATATAAAAAAATGAGGAAAAAATTTACACCAAAGATTTTAATGTGGTACTGCTTGCAGAGATATGAGCATTGTAGGAACAAAAGGAATTTTATATAATTAAATAATCAGTATAACACTATCCCACTAATAGAAGGGTGAGTCAATATAAAGTAAAAGCTGTCCATGGTTTCTGGTTGCAACTGGGACTCTTTCCCCACTTTATTCTTGGCCAGTGTATTCTTTTCAGAGCTTTATATTCTGAGCCAGAAGCAGTGTCCTCTATAAAATGGGCAAATTATAGTTTATTTTGTGTTATTCAAGATCCTTTGTTCATTATCCAAAAATGTAAAGTTTTGTCCTTTGGTGTTTTATTACAATCTACATACACGATTTACTTTTTATTGAGTATGTAATGGCAAATACAATGTCATCTGGTAGATGGAATCCATTGCCTCAAACTAAATAAGATCCATGTAATATTCAAATTCTTCGTACCATACCAGAGGCTGTGTGAAACCAAAAGATAAATGTTACTTGTGTGCCTGGAATGTTAGCTTTATCAATGTAAGTAATGTCAACATTATTCTTACATTAAAATGCAAGCATAGTATTTAATAGAAATCATAAAATGGGAGAATTTACTAAGGTAAAAGATGAAAATGTACAGATATATTTACCCTTCATCAAAGCATCTTAGACTTTAACCCACATGTTTAGCACTGAACTAAGTCATTAACTAACATTACATTCTTGGCTAAAATGAACTTCCCATCTTTGACAGAGTCATCCAGGAGAACCTCAATGTAATATCATAAAGGATAGTCTGAACTTGATAAAATAGAAGTTGTTCAATACATCCTAAAGGAGAAATAACAAATAGGAGCCCACATGCTAAATCTGGCCTATACATGTATTTTGTCTAGCCAAAATGTTATTTAAAAAATTAAAAAACAGAAATTCATACACAGTTGATACATACAAAACGTATTTTAAATCTTAGGAAAACAAATACAATGCGGGTTTATAGATTCTCTTGAAAACTGAGAGCTCAGATGACTGCTACCACAGTTTCTAAAGAAAAGAATCAGTCAACCTATTGGTGAAGCACACACTGTATATGCTCCAGCTCCACCTTCAGTATAGTCAACCTCCTCCACTGGCTTCATCCATTTGGAGTGCTGGCATGTGATTGTGTGTCGTTTGGTTTACAGATTGAAGAACCTTGAGAAGGGGCGATACTGGAGCCATACATACACTGTGCATAAACCATACCACAAATACACTCACAACCATACCACATAAATGCACACATAGCTACCATTACAGATTGTATCAAAAATGCCATTTGGCTGTATAAAAATCAGTAAAATTATCAGAGAAACTCTCCCACAAACACAAACACCTTGCCTGAAAGGGAAGCACCGCTTGCAGCAGAGTCCAAGCCATCTGCCGGGATCTACCCATCCATGTATAAAATAAGGATCAAGAAGGGGTGCAAAGATTTTATTACTAGCCTTGTATCAAACAAGAGGAGGCAAAGGGGCTAAAAGAATGTAATGATTTTATAAGATCATTGAAAAATGAAGCATGATTAAAATGAGACAAATTTGAAATGTCTGTCAAAAGAATCAGGATTTAATAAAAATGCATATAATGAAATCATTATACTATATATATACACTACCATGTTCTGACACCGGAAAAATGTGAGACGCATTTTGGTGGATAACCTTTTAGTTTATTCCTGAGAAGATGAGTTTTGATCAGTGAGGCTGTAAGAATGACATTAGTAACAGGAAAACTACTTTTTTACATTCCATGTAACAGTTTTAGTAGTTTTCAAAACCTTGCTGTAGGCAAATTAAATTAGAAACAACCCTGTGCCAATATAACTTTCGCTCCTTTGCAGTGAGTCACAACAGTTCTTTAAAGAATGTTCATTAAAGAAAGCAAGAATTAGAAAGAAAAGTCTCCAAATGACTTAAAAAGCATTGTTTCGATGCATGCTGTCTTTCTTTTATCTTTTCTCCATACTCCTTTGTTTATTAGATTTCTGCTGGTAGGAAGATATCACTGAATGCTAGTGCCAGTGTTTGCCTATTAGAGTTACTGCTTTCATGTTTCAAGCAGCCCACTAGTTCATTAATCAGAATATCCATGGAATTTATATTATAGTTGGAACGCTTAGGTATAACATAAAAGTATATGTGGATAGGTTAGGATTCCTCATATTTTTTTGTTTCTAATATTGTACCTACTCTTAGTTCCTTTTAATTGTACAATTAACATTTCCCCCAAACAGAATATACCTTCAGTAATACAATTTCCTTGTTCAGTGAAATATTTCTAATATAAGATGTGGTAATATTGATGGTTGTCTCCGAGGTAGTGTGATTGGGAGACGAGTGATCCTGGAGATATAACAGGTTTAAATTTAATCATTTTTGGATCCAGTATTCAAACCCCTATTACTGTTGGTACATTTGACCTGAATGTATTGTTATTAAATATATAATTTTTTCCAAGTGTGTGTTTTTTCAAGAAGTTCTGAATAAAATGATGCAAGTCATTTCAGGAAAAAATATAGAATATAAAATCCAAAATAAAATAGAAATATTCTCCTCCTTTTTCCTTTCAACCTGACTCCTGTTGTCACACAGAATAAGCTCAGGTAATCAGATAATCCAATATTTCTTTTTCCAGAAAAACTGGGATTCCAGTATTGGCCCTACCTAGTAACTATAAAAGAAAAGTACATTTCCCAAGATTTGTTTCATCACCATACAATGTTTTCTGACAAAGGAAAAAAAAACTGTGCTTGAAACCACACACACACACATAAAACATAAAGGAGAACAAAATCAAAACTCTTGGTTTAATTTAGATTTCTTTTACTGGCCTATACTGCTACATCTCCATTTAAAGCATTTCACATATTTAACAAAGTATGACAGGTAATGATTTGCAATTATAGTTAAATTTACTTACTGTATAAATGTTCAACTTTAAAAGCTTTGTTTAGGGGCTTCCCTGGTGGCGCATTGGTTGAGAGTCCGCCTGCCGATGCAGCGGACACGGGTTCGTTCCCCGGTCTGGGAAAATCCCACATGCTGCGGAGCGGCTAGGCCCGTGAGCCATGGCCGCTGAGCGTGCACGTCCAGAGCCTGCGTGCCGGAGCCTGCGCGGCCGGAGCCTGTGCTCAGCAACGGGAGAGGCCACAACAGTGAGAGGGCAGCATACTGCAAAAAAAAAAAAAAAAAAAGCTTTGTTTAATAGAAAATGAAAAATATGAATCATTCACAGATTTAAGAGTACAAAGGCATGTACACATATATCCCTGTGGTACTGTTTTGATTTTTATTTGAAAACATATATAGATATATATGTATATACATACATACATATGAAAGAGAAGTTCATAATCCAATGAATGTAGAGTTACATATAAAAAGGTATTACACTGTTGAACAATGTTTCTTTGTTTTGACATCTTTTGTGTTTCTGACAAATATTGTCTGAGACAACATTTGTAGATGAATTTAAAAAAAACATACAAAATATATATACATCAATAGAGAAGAAAAAGTCTCTCTTGAAGCCCTGTGGATTGAAAACATTGATTCCAAATCACTATTTTTATTAGATATTTCTTGAAATTCATTTTAACTAATACCTAATACTATATATACTATTCTTAAGCTAGTTTTTCAGCTTATTAAAAGTTCCAACGAATGTCTGGAATTCTTCTGTAAGGACTAGTTTAATTAATTCTAATCATATTGTATATTCTTTCCATCCATTAAATAAGATATTGAGACAACCCTTAAGAAAAGGCTTAAGAATAATTTATCTTCTCTATTTTATTTTTAAATATCTCTATTTTATTTTTAAATATTAAAGATTACTTATTAGTACTAGAAAAACTCTATTTTGGCATTGTTTGAAGGAATTTGACCACATATATAAAAATTGTATATGTTCAAATTAGCTCATTTCACCACCTTAAATATACCTCCTTCCTGTACTCTCCCAAAAGTTCTAATTATTATTTTTGAGGTTTAGGGAAGATATGACATATAGATAGACAAAATCAAAGGAAAAACTGGAAAAGAATGCCAGAGCCTGGTGTTTGGGCATGTTGTATTCTTTCTGGGGGTAATTTATTACTTCATTGTCGTTATTGATTTGCAATTAAAAAATAATATTCCTTTTCTCCCTCCACAACTGTAACTGGAAAACTGAGCAATGGTTAATTACTGGCAATATCATTAGATGTAAGTGCTTATCACCATTAATTTTTTCCCTGCATTGCCTCTGAGAGTGTAGATCATTTAACATACCATTCAAATAGCTTAAGAAAAAATGACCTTAAGAATCCATTCTCTTTCAGCAGTCACAAGATCTTTTTCCCTTTTTTTAACGGGAAAAAATTCACATACAATAATATTGAATCTTTAAAGTATACAGTTCAGTGTTTTTTATTTTTTTTCTTGTTTTTGCAAAGTTTTGCAATCATCGCCAATCTCTAAACTCAGAATATTTTCATCATTCCCAGGCCGCAGGCAGTTACACCCCATTTCCACTCCCACCTTCCCCTAGAAACTAGTAATCTACTTTCTATCTATATAGAGTTCCCTATTTTGGACATTTAATGTGAATGAAACCATGCGATATGTGACCTTGTGTATCTGATATCTTTCATTAGCATATTCTTCAAGGTTCTTTCATTTTGTAGCATCTAATTTATGCTTTTATGTGGCTGAATAATACTCCATTTTATTTTCCACCTTGCTTATCCATTAATCAATTGATGGACATTTGGTTGTTTGCACACTTGTTATTGTAAATAATGCTTCCATGGGCATTTGGGTACACATTTTTGCATGCACAAGTGTTTTTATATCTCTTGAGTGTATAACTAAGGGTAGAATTGCTGGATTATGATAACTCTTCATTTAATCTTTTTGTGGAATTACAAAACTGTTTCCCAAAGCAGATGGAAGATTTTACATTTCTACCATTAGTGTATGAGGGATCCAATTTTCCACATTCCTGTTAATATTTGATTTTGTCTTTTTTTATTATAGCCTGCCTGATAGGTGTGAAGAGGTGTCTCATAGTTTTGACTTGCATTTTCCAAATGACTAATGTTATTTAGCATCTCTTCATATACTTACAGGTTATTTGTATCTATCTCAATTTCTTTCAAATGCAGTCATAATAACTGTATCTTTGTATTGTTTTGAAATAGGAAAAATGTAAATGTATTCCAACATTTTTCTTCTTAAAATTTTTTTTAACTAGTCTGGGTCCTTTGCATTTCTATATGACTTTTATAATCAGTTTGTCAATTTCTGCAAAAAATTCACCTGGTATTTTGATAGAGATTGCTTTGACACTGTAGCTCAACTTAGAGAATATTGCCATCTTAACAACATTACATTTCCAAACCATTAACATGGGATTTTTCCATTTATTCAAGTCTTCCTTAATTTCTTTCAACAGTACTTTGTAGTTTTCAGTGTACAAGTGTTTCACTTTTTGTTACAATATTCTAAAGTATCTTACTCTTTTGCTGCTCTTGTAAATATTTTCTTAATTTTATGTTTAGGTTTTTCATTACTAATATGTACAAACAGAGTGGATTTTTATATATTGATCTTGTATCCCACAGTGTTGTTGAACTTTTGTACTAGCTATAATTTTTTTAGTTTGTGCCCTTGGATCGTCTATGTACAAAATAATGGCATCTGCAAATGGAGATAGTTTTACACCTTCTTTTCCTATCTGGATGCATTTTATGTCCTTTTCTTGCGCTATTATCCTGAGTAGAATCTCCAGCACAATGTCAAATAAAAGTGTTGAAGGCAGACACGCTTGCTTTTTTCCTGATCTTAGAAAAGGGGTTTTCAATCTTTCACAATGTGGTAATATGTTAATGAGGGTATTCTTATGTACAGTTTATCAGAATAAAGACTTTTCCTTCTATTCTTAGTTGAGTGCTTGTTTGGGTAATGAAAAAGTGCTGGATTCTGCCAAATGCTATTTTTTTTTTGATGTAACTATTGAGATGGTCTTTTTTTTCGCATTATCTTAATAATATGGCATATTTTATTCATTTTTTCCCTAAATATGTTGAACTAATCATGCATTTCTGGTGTAAATTCTACTTGGTCATGGTGTATAAGCCATTTTATATGTCCCTGGATTTAGTTTGTTAGAATTTTGTTAAGTATTTTGACATCTATATTCATGAAGGATACCGGTTCCTTGTTTTCCTTTCTTGTGATGTCTTTCTCTGTTTCTGGTATCAGAGTAATACTGGCCTCACTGAATGAGTTGGTAAATGTTCCCTCCCATTCTATATTTTTTAGAAAAAAAGTTTTAAAAGTGTTTTTCTTTAAATATTTGGTTAAATTCAACAGTGAATCATCTGGTTCTATGCTTTTATTCATGAAATAAATTTTGTTTACTAATACAAACTCATTATTTGTTATAAGTCTATACAAATTTTACATTTATTTTGTGTCCATTTCAGTACTTTGGATCTTTATAGGAATACATTAATTTCTTCTAGGTTATCTAATTTGTTATCATATAATTTTCCATAGTGTATTGTACTTATACTTCTTGCTTTTAGTAACATTGGTAGTAATGTTTTGTCTTTCATTCCTGATTTTAGTAATATAATACTTGTTGATTTTTTGCTCAGTCTGTCTAGGTAGATGCTTTTAATATTATTAATCTTTTCAAAGAACCAACTTGTGTTTGTTCATTTACTTATTATTTGCTTTAATTCTGTATTTTATTTATTTATGTTCTATTATTTATAATTTCCTTCCTTCTGCTTGATTTTTAGTTACTCTGCTTTTTAAAAATAATTTTTTAAGGTAATTAGGTAAGAAGTTTAGATTATTAATTAGACACATTTCTTCTTTTAAATTTAGGTTTTTATAGCTATTATTTTCCCTATAAATACTGCCCAGCTGTGTCACATAAGTTTGCCACGTTGTATTATCATTTTCATTAATCTCTATTTTAAAATTTTTCTTGTCATTTTTTCTTTGTTATACTTTTTATTTAGAAGAGTGTTGTCTAATGTTATACGTCTGTGAATCTCTCATATCTCCTTGTTATTTATTTCTAATTTAATTTCATTGTGATCAGAGAACATACTTTGTCTAATTTCATTCCCTTACATTTATTAATATTTGTTTTTATTGACTAACATATAGTCCTTCCTGTAGATTGTTCTTTATTAATCATCCTGAGAATATTTTTTACACAATGAGTTATTTTTCTCTTGCTGTTTTCAAGATTTTCTCTTGTCTTTTGACAAAGTTTGATTATGATCTAAGTGTGGATCTCTTTGCGTTTATTCTACTTGGAATTCATTGAGCTAATTGGAAGTGTAAATTAATATATTTTATTAAATTTTGTAATTTTTGGCTATTATTTATTCAAATATTCCTCCTGACTCTTTTTCTATTTCCTCTCTACTGAGACTTCCAATTTGTAGAGATTGGTATGCTTCAATATTTCCCCCAGGTCTTGAGAATCCTTTCATTTTCTTCACTCTTTTTTTTCCCTACTCCTCATATATGATAATATGAACTGATCTTCATTCTAATATTTGTTTATTTTATCTTTGATCTGCACATATTTGCTGTTGAGCTTCTAATAAAGTTATTTCATCCATCTTACATTTCAACATACAAAACGTTAATTTTGTTTCTTTCGATAATATCTATATCTTTACTGATATTCTCTATTCAGTGATATATTCTCATACATAATTTATTTCTCTAAACATGGTTTCCTTTGGTGTTTGTTAATACTTAAAATAGGTGATTTAAAGTCTTTGTATAGATTTCCACTATCTGGGCTTTCCCAGGGATTTGCTCTGATGGCTTGTATTATTTATAATTTGTCTTATATATATTCTTGTTTTCCATGTGTTTTATTCTTTTTTCTTGAAAATTGGACATTTAAAATAATATAATGTTGTACCTCTAGAAACAGATTATACAGTCTGGACAGGATTTTCTATTATTGTGCTTTGTTGTTATTTTTTGTTTGTCTAGTGACTTTATGAATTAATTCTCTAAACTGTGTATTCTATGTTACGTGTGGTCACTAAAAATCTCTCAATTAGCTTAGTAGTCAGCTAGTGAAGGGACAGGGATTTCATTAAATGCTTGCTCTCAATGAGGCTCTGAGAAACTGAGGGCCTCAGTGTGTTTGTTGAGGCACACCCTCAACACTCAGCCAAGCAATTTACAATTCTGCCATAGATTTACTTTGTGAGTGTACAGAGCCTGAAAATAAGCCAGAGGTAAGAATTTAGGGACTTTTCCGGTTTCTCTAAGCATGAGCACAGTTCTGTTTAAGAGCACACATCGAGAAGAAGCAAGAAGAACTACAAACCTGCAGCCTGTGGAACAAAAACCATGTTCACAGAAAGATAGACAAGATGAAAAGGCAGAGAGCTATGTATCAGATGAAGGAACAAGATAAAACACCAGAAAAACAACTAAATGAAGTGAAGATAAGTAACCTTCCAGAAAAAGAATTCAGAATATTGATAGTGAAGATGATCCAGGACCTCAGAAAAAGAATAGAGGCAAAGATCAAGAACATGTAACAAATGTTTAACAAAGACCCAGAAGAATTAAAGAACAAACAAAGAGAGATGAACAATACAGGGCTTCCCTGGTGGCACAGTGGTTGAGAGTCCGCCTGCTGATGCAGGGGACACGGGTTCTTGCCCCAGTCCGGGAGGATCCTACATGCCGTGGAGCCGCTGAGCCTGCACGTCCGGAGCCTGTGCTCCACAATGGGAGAGGCCCCAACAGTGAGAGGCCCGCGTACAGCAAAAAAAAAAAAAAATAGAGATGAACAATACAATAACTGAAATGAAAAATACACTAGAAGGAATCAATAGCAGAGTAACTGAGGCAGAAGAATGGATAGGTGACCTGGAAGATAGAATGGTGGAATTCATGGCTGTGGGACAGAATATAGAAAAAAGAATGAAAAGAAATGAAGAAAGACTAAGAGGCATCTGGGCCAACATTAAACACAACAACATTTCCATTATAGGGGTCCCAGAAGGAGAAGAGAAGGAAAAAGCACCCCAGGAAACATTTGAAAGATTATAGTTGAGAACTTCTCTAACATGGGAGAGGAAATAGCCACCCAAATCCAGGAAGCACAGAGAGTCCCATACAGGATAACACACATGCACACACACACAAACCTATTGTTTCCACCTTTAGTTTAATGTATTTAAACTTGTAACACTATGGTCAAATGTTGTGATTCCTCTAGCTGTGCTTGTTCCATTACAGAATATGTATGCTTGATAACTCTTCTATATTCCAGCAACTCTAAAATTTAAGCATAGTTTACATATGTACACATGACTCTCCCTATCAATAGTCATTTTTGATGTCAGTTAAAGCTCAACTTTATATTATAAGCATAATCAATATCTAAATGACATTTAATTCATGAAAATAAAATCCTTTCAATAAAGTGTTGCTTTGTGGTTAAATTTCATGTTATTTTAATGTAAAATTAATTTCAAAATAATTTTAATCTCTAATTTTTATAGGAATTAGTGTAGTGATATCCTAAGAAAACATTTTGGCTGATATAAAAGTCTTCAAATCTTAATTTATTTGCTCTATGAAATTTACTCAATATTGAATTAAAGATTAAGGTCCTTGATGATCTTAATCTCTTACTAACCTACTCTAGTTTAGGAAGATTAATTTGTCTTTTTACGTTAATTTAAAAGATTATTTTATATGTGATTTTGTGTTATTTTCCTCTACACATGTCTTAGGAAATTATGTGGAAAAATAAAAAGCACACTTCTAAAATCTATGAAAGCAATGATTATCTTACCTAAGCTATAATAAGTAGGATAAGCAATAATAAGTACATGCAGGGAGTACAGTAAATATGTGTACAGTATCCAGCAATGTAGCCTGGAGAAAATTTCCTAAGGTTTAGTTTACATTTTAGATCACTGGTCTATTAATGGTGACTTTCCTGGCCAATAGCCATAGATGGCTCTCACTGGGAAACTTGTAAACCTGTGACTGTGCCCCAAGTACATACCTCCAATCTGAGACCCAAAACTCAGACTCAGAATGTAGTAAAAGAAAAATGCTTTCTTTGTGTTCTTAACTTATAGTGATTCAGTAAAATGAATGTGACACTGAATGCCCGTAGTCTACATCTGTAAATGGAGATGAAAATTTCAATTACTGTCTACTGAGTCAACCTTACTTAAAGAAATAGATAGGCATTTTATACATTTTTATTATATTTTTCTCACTCACCCTCTTCTTTTTAATGCATTTCCAAAGACTGTCTCTCCACATATTTTATTAAACTGATTTAAAATACATGTGATAAAATAAATCCCCATTTAAATTAATAAACACCACTTATCCCAAGGAATAAACTTTTGTCATTATTGTTAGAATTCCCCTCTTTTTGAAGGAGTATAGCTTCCTCATTCCTCAGTAATAATCCTATACTATAATTGTGTTTAAATTTTATCCATTACATTACCACTTACATTTATGTCTCTAAATAATATAATATTTAGCTTTGCACATTTTTGTAATAAAATCATATTAAACTTATTCTACTGCAACTTGTTTTCTATTCTCTCTATATTATGTTATTGAGACTTATCTATGCTGCTGAAGGTAGTATTTATTTTTCATTTATTCACAGCTTTATCATTTTCAACTGTATGAATGAAATGAGACAAATTTATATAACCTACCATTCATGCTTTTTGTGTGTGTCTTGCCATTGGGAACAGTATTTAGAAGACCATCCTTTTACAGGATTCCTGGTGAACATATGAAAGCTTCTTTACAGCGTACATCTGATAAGGAATTGCTAGATCAGGGTATGTGCATTGTTAACTTTACTAGGTAATACCAACTGCTTTTTTTGTTTGTTTGTTTGTTTTTGTGGTACGCGGGTCTCTCACTGTAGTGGCCTCTCCCATTGTGGAACATAGGCTCCCGACGTGCAGGCTCAACGGCCATGGCTCATGGGCCCAGCCACTCCTTGGCATGTGGGACCTTTCCAGACTGGGGCATGAACCCACGTCCCCTGCATTGGCAGGCGGACTCTCAACCACTGCGCCACCAGGGAAGCCCTGATTTATTTTTAATGGAAGTATTATTTTTTTCTCTGAGATTTTATAATTTTTTTTGTTATTGATAATTTAAAATTTTACTATGGGTATCTAGCTCTGAAATGTTCCTTATATCTCCTTTTTAGCATTTTAAAGGGTCTTTAACTTTGAAAGATTACAAGTATATTATTTTTTTTTATTCTGGGACATTTAATTATACAATCTATTCAAATATTTCTGAGTCCCAAGTTTTAATTTTTTCTCACTTTATAAATCCTATAATCCAGATATTAAAACTTCTACCTTATATCTTATTTCTATTATATAACTTTTATTGATTTATCTTTTCTTGATACTTCTGCAAGAATTTTTCACTCTGATATTCTAATTTTCCAATTTGTTTTCCATGGGCAAACATTCTTTAATTACCCTATCTACTGTGTTAGTTCAGCTCTGTTTTTGATCTATGCATTTTGGTTTGATATTTATTATTTTTCTTTTGCAGTTTGTAGATGATAGTATTAGTACATGTATCTTTTTTATTGTGTTTAGTATATGAAGTTTTATTATTATTTGTTCTTCCAAAGTTACAAAACATCTGCCTCTCAATGAATCTGTGATCGATCCAGTTTGCTGATTTCTTTTGAAATAAAAGTATTCCTTAGATAGATTACAGATTTATTTGTAAGCTCCTATTTCTTGCAGTGAGAATTAGGTAAGGACCAAAGGATACACTGTAGTCTGCATCAAGACTATAGCCACAAAGAACGGGCTAGGTTCAAATAACACAAGGGGTAGAGAACTACAGGCATGAAGAAACATTATTTATTATTTCTCATACCACAGAATAACTTCTTTGGAAGGAGATTTACACTCAGTCTCCCAGAGAGAAACAACACTAAGAAGAAGTTCTTTTTTTCAGTGTTTCTCAAATTTCCAATGAACATTGGAACTATATGAGGAAGTTTTATTCTTTTATTTTTTGACTGGGTTGTGTGGCTTGTGGGATCTTAATTCCCTGACCAGGGATTCAATCCAGGCCGTTGGCAGTGAAAGTACAGAGTTCTAACAACTGGACCACCAGGAAACTTTCTGGGGAAGTTTAAATAATACTGATAACAGTATCTCATCCAGAGATTCTGATCTAATTAGTCTCATTTTTAGTTTTGCATGAATTATTTTAAAACTTTCCAGGTAACTTCAATGTACATCCAAGTGTAAGAATCACTGTCCATGATTAGATTCCTCAGCTTTGTGTTTAGAGAGGGTTAGAGGTGGGAAATGTACATTCCAAAACTAGTCAGTCCACAATTTCTTTTTTCAGCTTCTCATTCTGAGCAGGCTTCTGAATTGTCCTGATTTTAACCCTCTGCTGTTCTAAAAACAGAGGGCTGAGATATCACTTGAAAAACAAGCTCTGAATACCCTAAAACAAGGTAGGAAAGAAATAAGGGCAGAATTAGAAGTTTATTTCCTGTATCATACTCTGATGGACATATGTAGTCTGGAAAAACTACCTCCTCATTACAACATTTCCAAGAAAAAAAAAAAATCTATTTCCCTCACTTTAGCTCAGTTATTCTTATTTCCATTATTTTGGTCTTTTGTTGTGGTAATTCTGAGGAAGGAAGTCAGCAATTTACACTAATTTAGGAAAAAAATACAACAAATGAGTGAATATAACAAAAAAGAAGCAGACTCACAGATATAGGGAACAAACTAGTGGTTACCAGTTGGGAGAGGAGGGAAGGACAATATACAGGTGGCTTGGTGGGAAGGAGGTACAAGTTGTTGGGTGTAAAATAGGTTTAAGGATGTATTGTACAACACAGGGAAAATAACCAATATTTTGTAATAACTGTAAACGAAAAGTAACCTATAAAAATTGTATAAAAATTTTAAAAGATCTATGAAAACTGTCTAGTTTCATCAGAGGAATTAATTCAGACATTTCTATCAATGTATCTCTTTGAAATTTGGCTTATTTTATACCTTTAAATATTAATTAACTCACTAAGTAAGCTCACATTTTGAAAAATAGAACATTTCATTTAAAACAAACAAACAAACAAAAAACACATGCTATTAGGCATTTAAGAACTAGGAACAGGATATATACATTTTATATCTATAGTACCTAATGGAGTTATTTTCTAATAGACATCAATAAATAGCAGTTGTATAAATTAATGTATTTTCTTAACATGAAAGCTAGCACAACTGAATAAATTAAGGAATTCAGTGTCAGACCTATCTATATTATGTGATTTAAGGTATATGAGGCAATACACCATATTAGCTTTTTATTAATGATCACATTTTCCAAATTAGTGTAGTTAAAATTCATACATAAAGTATATTTTCAGCCATGTAAATATATTCAATATATAGTTTCTTTCCATATACCCATTATAGTCAGAAACCACATCTTAAACAAATACACACTGCCTAAATTATCTCTAAAGTGATTAATCTATTTGGCATAAAATTATGGTCTACTTAATTCTTCTGCTTTAATAAAATTAACATTTATGTATGCCTATCATTTCTTTTGTGGTCTTGGATAAGTCATATCATCATGATGGAAATCATTTTCCCCAGTAGAAATTGAAAATTGGACATGATAGTCTCTTTGTGACCATTTCAGTTCAAAGTGTACAATTCTTCTATGATTACGTTAGATTAAAACATATGAATTGCCAATATTCTACTTTCATTTGACTTATTAATGTAACAATTCCATAAAGTTTTACTTAGTATTTTTGGCCTGATTTTTATGCACCTGGTCTCAGCCAGAACACTATAAATATATTGGGTACTTGGTAATTTAGAATTGTTTTTAACCATTGGAATCGCTGAAAGTGGAAAGAGCTGAAAGAAAGAACATAGGAAATAAATCTGGACAGATCATGAAATATTTCCACTCTAACACTTGTCTTTGGCTATCACAGAACACACAGTTACATCCAATCATCAAGACTTGTGGAAACAAATAATTTTGTGATATTATTTGTGATATCTTCCTGGCTTTAAGGTGACCCACATCCTTGACAAAATGTAACTGGGTTGTTTCCATAGTTACAGTAAGTAGAATGTAACAAGCCTACTCATCTCCTTTGTTTTCAACCTTGTGAACTAAGGTTTTCTTTTTTTTTTTACTTTTTCTTTTTGCCAAAATAACCCCTTCATAATGCTATTCAAGTCATTTTCTGTACCCCACCACAAACGTGAAGAATAATCGGCTAATATTTTTCACTTGTCTCCTAGAAAAAAGTTAACTATAATGCTGTTTGACTATTTTGACTATTTGATTTGTAGAAAATTTCAAATGGACTCAGTAGCTTCATGTTCATAGACATAATGATTCAAAATTTTAATTATATGTATATACACAGAATTTTAATAGTCTTCTCCGTAAAGGTAAGCACATACCCATTATTTACTATCAAGTGTGTCATGTGTTCTATTACAGTGCCTGAGAGTATTGAGGGTATTTAATTCCCCTAAATATGGTACCTTTTAATGTGGCCAATATGTCGGTAGGAAATGTGTTTTTTAAAGGTAACCTTCAACTTCAGCATTTTAAAAATAATCATAAATCCAAATTAGTGTAGTTCAAATAAGTACCTTTAATTACATGTTTGTATATGGCAACCTCTTATTATAAATGACCCTACACTAGGAGTAATGTTTCTCTTATACTCAGTGATGTAGATTTAAGGGAAGCCTATGTATAACTCCAGAAGGTATTTCTCTGTGAAAAAAGAGCCTTTGTATGGAGCCATACAAAATTGTTCCTTCAGTCACGCAAATTGATCAGTGGTGCTACATTGTGCTTTTATAAATATTGCCTAGAGAGATGATCATCTGAGAAAACTAGACATTTAGATTCATTTTTACTTATATCTATCGGTGGATTTTGAGTAGTATCAAGAGACCAAGTATTCTGATGTAGTAAGTTAGAAGAGTGATATATTAGGAAATGGGTGCTTTACAAATAATGTAAATTTAAATGACCACTTATATATTTAGAGATCTTGTGTTATTGATTTGCAAATTTCAGAGAATTGTAGAAACTTTTTATTTTGGTTGGGTCAACATGGTAAAATTTATAACTTTTAAGTAATATATGTAGTGTGTAAAGAGTGTTTTTTATAAGGGCTACTATGTCTACATACATTTACATGAGAGAGCAAAGGTGGTATATTAAACACATAATTTTATATTATTAATTTTATTCATAGTATAGGATGCATATATTTAATTATATAACTAAAATTCATATAGTTTTTAATATCTTATTACAGGTTGGTGGGTAATTGACTACATACAGGACTTTCTGTAGAGATATATTTCATAACTAGCTACACTTCTCTAGGAAATATCCATTAAAAATCGGGTCTTATAAGTTCTACAACACTGAAGCATGATCTATAAAAATTTCCTACTCCTGGGTTAGATTTTGATATTAGATTCAAATAATCATTAAAGTGTTAAGTTACTGTAGTACAACTTTAAACAAAGAACTATCGTTTATGTCTAATTAATTTTACTTTCTTACCTAGCCATTCTCATGAATCTGCCACAGGTGCACAAAAGATAGATCTCTCTTTGATCATGAGAGTGAGATACAGTAGCCTCTGAAAATATTGTCTATTTCTTATCAGATGGATTTATCTCTTTAACTTATTTGCATCTGTTTCCTTGTATCTTACATACAATCAGCAACAACTTTTTGCTACACAAATGTTTTCTTAGGACAATCTTGATCATCATAATTTAATAATGGGAAATGGAATTAAGTGACTTTGATTACCTTTCCATGATGAAAACAAAAACAAAAATCTACATCAATAAAGTTAATCCAACACATTTTAAATAAAAATGCATAGCTATATGAGCTAATTCTTTATTCATAAATTTTCAGTACCAAATTAATGTAATTCTTTGCCCAAATAATTTACTTGTTAATTTAAAGGGAACTTCTAGAGTTTAGGAAAAAAAGAAAATATGTGACACTAACTCCTTGGGTCAGTATTTTCTGACTTGAAAATCTTTAAAAGGATGTTCAGATGTATGGGACTTACATTTAAATATGGCTTATACAACAGTTTCTTCTGAGAACACACATTTTTAAAATATTTTGTATTCTATGCCATTAAAACATGAAATTATATCTCACCAAATTAAATAAGATTGAGCTAGGCTAGGGTAGAGCAGGAGAAATTCTCCCTCCTACGTTCCTTTTCCAATTTAGACTATATAATTTAGACTAGGTTACAACATCTTTTTTCCTCTTTAGGATCCTCTGAAACAGGTGGTATAATCACACAGCCCAGGTACATGAAGCTATTATAAGTGTAACAACCAAAGTTATATCATGAGAGGCAATTAAACTGATATACTCCAAATTGGTCCTACTAAGCCATTGCTCATGTCTTTTGATATATTATCAGTTAATGCACTCTGAAATTCAGAGGCAAGTTGCGTAGCACATTCAAAATAATCTTATACAGATGACATACTATCTTGCTATTAAAAAAAATAAATCTTTCTACGTACCAAAAAATTATATTCATTCCTTAGGTGAAACGGTCATAGGAAATACAAACTTACTTGAAAGTGCAAGAACTTGTAATGTAGGATTTCAGGGGAGACTTCTAAAATCTTATTATATTTTTTGATCAACTGCCTTTCTTATAAATGTCAATATTTTTTATCCTGAAATTCACCCCTTGAATTTTACCTACCTCATCTAGCCCATTCTTTCTAATCTATTCAGGCTAACTCCTTCAAAAATCTGCCCTTCACCTTCATCTGCATACTGTTAGATGTTCATCCTCCCTTTATTGAGACTTATCTTCTCTGCCTCTGTGATTGATGATCTCCTTTTTCATCTCCTCAGGACTGTATGTTATGGGCCCCATACAAAACAAGCAGCTTTTTGGGTACCTTGTTAAATGGCCTGGAGTAGTAAACCCAAAGAAGAATATGTTGCCTCCAAATCCAGAGGAAAAATAAGTGTTGTGCCTTTTTTCCGGTTGTTAGGGAACAGATGTCACAACTTATCCTTCACCTTAGAAGGGACACCACTGGACTACTAGAAATTTCACTGAAGTTGAAGGTCACTGAAGTTTTGACAGATTTATTTCCCACATTCTTACATATACATATCTTACTAATGTTAGCATAGTGACTACAATGTGTGTGTGTGTTCTGTTTCTTTGGAGAACTGTAACTGATACAGATTTCGGTAACAGGATTGGTTCTAAAAGAACAGAATCTTACAGATGAGCTTTCTGGATTTTTTCTGGGCTTTCTAGAATCCTAGAATTGGTTCTCTAGTCTGAATAGTTTTAAAGGCACTAATAACCCTATTTCCAGTGCTAAAGAAGTCACTGGCAGTCAATGTCATGATGCAGCAACAGAGATATGCAAAATATCACTATTGGGTATTTGTAATTAAATACTTATAAAAGGCATTGTTCTGGGTCACCATGTAGTTGATACCTTAAACATTTCAGCTAAATTAATGAGTTTAAATAAGTTGACTTGTTACTGCTCTTTGAGTTCTCTCACTTCGCTGCATTCAGATCATTCTTAATAGATATATTGGTTATTTTCATGAAAACTATAAATGTTGTCAGAGTTATACTAAGAAATTTAACTACTATGTCTCCTAAATACTGTCTGACACCTCCTTTTCTGTCACAATTGCTCTTCCTTGTCCCCTAAAACAGAAATTCTACTCCTTTACTTGTGAAAACCTGCCATCTCTTTGGCACATAGTGAGATCTATATCTATATCTCTATCTATCCACATATCTGTATACAACATTATACATATTATATCTATGTTATACATAGATATATCATAATTTTATATGTTGTCAGTTTATAGTTATTATAAAAAAAGCATCTTCATTAATTATTTCCTTTGTGTTTCCCAAGAACAATAAATGTCCTTTTACATGTGCCCTCCTGAGCTTTGATTTGTCTCATTTTTGAGCATGTTCACAAATACATGTTTTATTGCATTTTTGCTGTTGCTGCTATCTTTTTTGGTCAAAATTCATTTTTATTAATAAAAATAAACACTTATTCCAGTTTCAATCATTATGCTGGAAGTTACTAATTAAAAAATATAAACAATCACTTAATAATCCTGTTTTAACTAAGACAACAAAACTGTGGCTTAAAAAATAAAAATATTCAGCACCATTTGATCATATACCTTTCAGACTTTGTTCTTAAAGTTTCTGGAACTTTCCTGTCTGTGAAGTACAGGAGTTGCTGAGTTATGTGAGGAACTCTCTCTGTGGCAACCAAAGAGAAGTTAAGCAATCAGTCTATATTCAGCCTGCTAACTTGGACTATACAATGTTCCCTTCCTCTCCACTCTAGCTCAGGAGGGACATGTTTCTAAGCACTGAGGTATGAAGAGTTCAACTGTTATTAGTTGGAAAGACCAGTTCTAATAGCAAATAATGGTAAATCTCCAACACAGATGCTACTGTCCTTAATGTCCTGTGGTTTTAGGAAATTATGTAAATATTTTGGATTTAGTTCAAGTTATTCAGAAATAAAACATGTTTAATAATGTTAAACTACTCTGCCAGAGTAAGTGTCTCCTGGTTTAGTATCCTTATAAAAGAAAAAATATATATATGTAAAATACATGTAGGTAAATCATAGTCTTAAAGTATACTTGGAATACTGCTTTGTTTAAATCAAAATCTAACAAAATGTCTTCAATTAGAAGAAGCTAATGAAACTAAATCCAAAGTTATGACAAGGGAGACTTGCTCTCAATTAAAGTTGTATTGCTTAGAGAACTTAAAGCCATTCTAGGCAAGGTTAAGGTGGCACTTCCTTATTATTTACTACACATAATTTCAATCAGGTTGGGCCAGAAATGAGCATTTCTAAATATAATATTTCAGAAAAGTCCATAGAAGTGTTTCAAAGACTTTTATGCAAAAGAATGTCTGTCTGTCTTTCTGTTTCGGTGAGTAGTATGCCCATCAGAATTTCTTAATAACACACAGAAAAAGGCCTGATCAGATGTCACACCTGATCAGATGTCAAAGGAATGGGAGGTGAACTATTAGGTCACCCGTAGAGCTTCTGCTAGCCTTTTAGTATATGCTGTTCACCAGTGTGAGTCAGGTGGACTTTTGTGAGAGAATAGTGTTTGGTAGCCAGGAGATTTTTGTGGCATTTCTTCCTAAGTGGAATACACAACAGATAAGGGAATAGGGGAGGTAATACAGGGAAGTTACTCTTTCCAGCTCAGAAGGAGTTGATGAAGCCCATAAATGTATCCAAGAAGCCCATGGGATCCTCTAGCTGTGGATAGTGGCTAATGTGGTCATCCAGAATGACACTGTGGACTGCAGCAGCATTTTCCTGTACAGCTCCGAAAACTCTGGGTAGGGATTTACCAGATCCAATGGCCCTTAGATAAAATTAATGGGAATAGATACAATGACAAGAGCTCTCACCCAGTGTCTTCTAAACTTTTTCATCTGATTGATATACTGCAAGAGACTGTCGATAACCAAGTTCCTGTCATTGTGGTGTATCCCTGCCCACATGTCCCACAGCTCACTCTCACTCTCAGAGGGTCAGGTGTACAGCCCCAAATCTGAGGAGAAACCTCAAGAGAATACAAAGTTCATCAGTCACGTGAGGATGGGTGACAGCATGCCTCCATCTTTGAGAAGGTTTTGGAGAAGGAGAAGAAGGTGAGCTTCAAGAAATATACCTCCATTTGACAGACAGAGACTCTTAATGGTAAGCTGACCAGATCTATTCTGCTTGAACCTATAGAGAAGCTCCTGAGCAAAGATATCCCCACAGACATGTGACAACAAGTTGATCCTACTGTTCTGGAACCCCAGATGCCGGAAAAGCGCCTCCCCAATGCTGACCTGCTCAAATATGGAATAGTCATGTGGTCTTGGTTTGTCACTGAAACCAAAACCTAGGAAATTGAGGACAATCACTCAATGAAACCTGAGGGTCAGACTTCCCATATCTTGTACCAATCATAGCTGGACATTGTAAAACCATATAAAAGCACGACTATCTCCGGACTTCAAACCACACCCACAGAGTCTTAGTAGAAGATACCCAGTCCCTTTTAGGTAAAAAAAATTGCCTGATGACTTCCATGATTGAAGAAGAGAGGAAAGCTGGGGGTGACGGGAGGAGGGGTGGTGATGTGCAGATAGACCGCAAGCAGGGGCATAGTCAATAGCCCCACCTTAACCTACCACTCCCTCATCCTGATTCTGGTAAGACTTGGGCTTCAAGACTCCGTGTTTGGAGGACACCTGTTGCTGCTCTCTTTAAGTGTTTTTATGAGTTTTTCTTTTTTTTCTAACTTTATTGTGGAATAATTGGCATAAAAATTTGTATATATTTAAAGTGTGTAACTTGATGATTTGATATACATATACATTGTGGAATGATTAACAAGATCAAGACAATTAATATGGTCATCACCTCACATAAGTGATGTAGTTAACTATTTATTCCCTGATTGTTTTGATTTAAAGGAATCTAAAGTCATAATACTGAGTCATTGCATAAATAAGTTACCTTGAAGAGAGTCTTTTTTCTTTCTAAATTTAATATTAACAAGGTCAATACCTAGACTGGTAATAAATCCCTTGATTTATCCCATTAAGGTGCATGTCTTTTAATTTTGTGTTCTTGTGTTTTATTTCAACTGTAAGCACTCTTTGGAGAATATTAGTACTTTAGTAAATGTTTGTCTATTTCTCTAACAGTGCTAGAAGGATGTGAAGCATTTAATGATTTTGATATGGAACCCATATTCATGATGAAAACTAAGACAATGTTTCTTTCCTTTCTACACCAGGGATGGCCTCAGGTGTAATTTTGACTAGAGTTTTTCTCACTAGGGCAGGGAGCTCTATTGTTGAGGTATTTTTTGTTTTTTTGTTTTTGTTTCCAATTTTGCGAAGAAATAGTAGGCATATTCCTTCGGGCTCTCTTAACTCAGTTATGAAACTGATTGCCCATTCCTCTAATATGCTTGGAAATACAAAAAACAAAAAACCAAACCAAACAAAACAAAACACTGAAGCCATTTTCTGCTCATTATGGTTCTATAGAAATACAAAATCATCATATCTATTGAGCAAAGACACTTTGAACTCTTTCCCAAAGTGAAGGATTAGTTCCTTCTGAAACTTTTATAAGTGCTGTGGCCTTAATATGAAAATTGTTTTAAGTTGGAAGTCACTCAGACTGGCTTATTTTAAGAAAAGTCCATCCTGGGGAACAGGCTGCACATAATTGACAGCAGTTCACCATCTTTTTGGTTGATCTTTGGTTACTTGACCTCCCTAACTTAAAAGAATTGAGTCAACAACCCCTGCTTATCACAATAAATAAACTTTATAATCATTCTTCTATCTTCATATGCTTCATTTAACTCAGTATCCTCTTCTGGACTGCCACAGAGATACCTGTGACCAATACCAACTGTCATGGTTACATGACTGCCTGTTCACTGCCTCCAAACTCCCTTACCTTCTACTCTTCTGCTAGAAGTACTTTCTCCATTTGAAAATATTGTATCAACATCTCTTTCTGGCATGAAACAGTACTCCAGCTCACCTACTATAATTCTTAATCTGGATCTTAAGAAAAAGATCAATATGTACTAAATAGAATAGTCATTGACTTCCATAGACTCCATAAGAGGTAACTAATTTTCTCTAAAAATAATATATCAGAAAATAATTTAAGGCAATGAATTAGTCATAATATAGCCTTAACTATTATTTTGGGTATAGTGGACCTAAAATATATTCCTGCTTAGATTACTACAGTGAAAGGAGATACACCATAAATTACATAACTCTTTGACTGCTGCTGCTGAAGACTCAGACTTTTACAGGTTTGTTATTTCTCCAAACTCCATGAAAGAATAAACCTCCAACCATTGTGAATTTCAATGCTCACACTCTTAGATCCTTGTAGAAGACAATTGGACTAGAGACCAAGAGAGGAATGCTTCATTTACTCTAATGCATAAATTTTCTACTTGAGCTGCTATGTTATGTTACTCTAAATTGGCTATCTCCACATTTGGGAATAACGCTAAGGATTATGTTGGGTGAGCTACCGGTGTGTGGTGAAAACATACACAAATAATTAAATCAGAATTTTGACATTTGATTTACATTCATTTTTATGTATTTTTTAAAATGTATATCTTATAGATATATTTCAATGTACATTTTGTACTAGAACCATACGGTATATAAATAATTTGCATGTAAGTGTGTATTTATTAAGGTGTAGTCAAAAAAAAATTTTTTTTTACGTGTGGAGTTAAACAATAAGGAAATTTGTAGAAACTGCTTCTCCAAAGGACTGTTTTAACTCCACAGTTCCAGATACCTGGGAGCCTGTCATGAGCTCCAAAAAGTAGACCAAAAATTGATTTGTGATTTTGAAGGAACTTCCAAAGTGTTTTCTAGAGTGGTTATATGTTTTTACCATTTCATCATTAAGGGTTGAGTGTTCCAGTTTCTCTACATCCTCATCAGCATTTGGTGTTGCCAGTGTATATATATTTTTTATGTTTGTCATTCTGATAGGTGAGTAGTGATATGTAAACAGCTAACCACCAGAAATTTCTCTCCTAGGAATTTATTCAAGAGAAATGAAAACCTATGTTCACATAAAAACCTGTACTTTAATGTTTAATAAAGTTGTTACTTTACTAATAATAACCAAAACCTGGAAACAACCCAGATGTTCTTTAATATGAGAATGATTAAACAATCTTATGGTGCATTCAAATCAGAGAATACTATTCAGCAATAAACAGGAAAAAAAACACTTAAAAACACAAAAATGTGTCTGAATCTCTGGGTAATTATGCTGAGTGAAAAATAAATCCCTAAAGGTTACATACAGTATAATTCCATTTAAATAATATTCTTGAAATGACAAAATTATAGAAATGGATAACAAGTTAGTGGTTGTTAGAAGTTAAGGAGAAGTGAGTGAGAAGAAAGCAGATATGACTATAAAAGGACAACATGAGACATCTGGATGGTTATAGAAATGCTCTGTTTCTTGACTGTATCAATGCCAATATTCTACTTGGGATATTGTCCTATAGTTTTTGAAGGATGTCAACTTTAAGAGAAGTTGGATAAACAGTACATGGGATTTCTCTATATTACCTTTTACAACTGCATGTGAATATACAATAACCTCAAAATAAAAAAGCTTGATTTAAACAGTAATATGTATGCCTTCCTTTCCATGTCTGGGTAATCCTTCAAAAACTGATGTTAATATTTTTATTCTCTTATATATCCTTCAGTACAGTAATGGTGACAGAGGAGAAAAGGAAGGGACACATGGCCAAATGAAGATCATTGTAAAGTTCAAAACTCCTGAAGGTATTTTCCATCCCGTATTATATTAACAGTTCAATAAATAAAACATTTTCCATATTTTGTAATGTATTTCAAATGTATTTTTGTATATTTGAGTGAACTCTCAAAGGTCAGTTGATTACTTTCACAAATTTGAACAAATTTCAAGCTGACATTAAAAATCATTGTAATCAATTTTCCAGATTGACCTATATTTCTACATTTTGCCTCCAAACATTTAAATTTTGAAAGGCTTACTAAGTAGCTCTTGTTAATAATTTTCCTGAACAAGTTGATTATTCAAATAGTATAGACTAAGGCAAGGTCTAATTGTTAATTCTCTAGATTAATTAATCTCTCCTCCTATTTCAAGGCAAACATACTAAAACAATAGACATTAAATATATAACCTGATCTCTCTCCAGAATGATAAATCAAGCATATCCCCTTCATTATTACTTAGTATCAATAGAAGAAAAGTGTTATAAAGATGCTTTCTATTATTGTAGTTGAAATTGATATAAATGTTCCTACAAATGTGATATGGAAAATAAAAATGTGTCTTTCAAAAAATGTCTTAAAATATAAACTTAACTACCACTTCTGAAAAAATGAAGTAGACATACATTTGTCCTACATTTTCTGCTAAATACAACTAAAAATCCTGGACATTATATATAAAATATTTTAAGACTTAAAGAAAAAGAAGACAGGGAAGCTAGGAAACATAAGATCCAAGGAGCAACACAGTGGTGAGTTCCCTGGATTTTCTTTTTACCTCATAAATCAAAGACTTTAAGCTGAAAAAGCTGAGAAATAAAAACACCAACAGGCACAATCAAAAACAGACCAAACAAAGCTTGCTCTCTCTAGGTAAAGGAGAAACTTGACAAAAAGTAAATATTTTTAGATAATAACAGTGCTATTAATTGTAAACACCTCAGAAAAAAACACAATCTCAACCCTTCCCACACCAGCAGAGGCAATGAGGGGAACCTGAACTTCCAACCTTGAGGGTCTGTGAGGATGTACTCAACTATACTGTTGGAGTAGTATCAAAAAGGCCAAGTAGTGAGCCAGGGTTCTCACCTCTTCCCGGCAGTAACAAGTTATCTTCTCCCCCACGTGGTATCACTGGAAACAACATGCAGAACCTGAACTTCCATGTCCACCCTGAAGGAATACAGTATCCCTCTCTCTTTACAGTAGACAGTTTCAGAGCATGTCTAGTGGAGAGTCAGGACATTCAACTTTGCACAGCAATAATATATACACATCCACCACAGCGGTTATGAAGATGAAATAAAGATCCCATCTTTGACCAGCTGTAATGAGGCCCCTCCCCAACCTTGGGTATCGATAGAGACTGAGTGAGGAACCTGCAATTTCACTTCCACCTGGTATTAAGGAGAGAGTGCCCAACCTATCTCAAGCAAAAACAGTGTCAGAAAAAACATCTAAAAGAGATGGTTTATATAAGATCCAGAGACCCATAACATAATAGGAAAATGTCCATAATAGAAAAATTCCTCAGGAAGTGGCTAGGGTGGCAGAGTAGGAAGACCCTAAGCTCACCTCCCCCCATAGGCACACCAAAATTACAACTATTTACAGAACAACAATTGATGAGGAAGACCAGAAGATTAGCAGAAAAGATATTCCATAACTAAAGATATAAAGAAGAAACCAGAAGACAGGTAAGAAGGGCAGAGATGCAGTATAGTCAAGACCCATACCCTCAGGTGGGTGACCTACAAACAGGAGAATAATTACAATTGTAGAAGTTTTCCCCAAGGAGTAAGGGGTCCAAGTGCCACATTGGGCTAACCAAACTGGGGATCCTGAATCAGGAGATAAGACCAGAGAACTTTGGCTTTGAAAGCCACTGGGCTTACTTTTGGGAGATCCAGAGAGCTGAGGGAAAGAGAATCCACTCCTAAAGAGCACACATGAAATCTCATATGATCTGGGACCCAAGAGAGATGCAATAATTTGAAAGGATCCTGGGTCAAACCACCTAATGAACTTGGAGAGTCTTAGGAAGAAACTGGAGCTCACCCTGAGGACATAGACACTGACAGCAGCCATTTTGGGGAGGTCATTCTAACATGAGGATGCTGGTGCTGGCAAGTGCCAATTTAGAATCCTCACTCTGGCTCATTAGCTGTGGGACCTAGTCCTGCCCACCAGCCATGGCTGGTGGCACCAGTACTGGAAGCTTCAGACCAAGCAGTTATCCAAGAGAGGACACAATTCCTTTCACCATTAGGCCAGGTGCCTTAAGAACCCTGAGCCCACAGCCACCCCAAACCTAGCCCTGTCCACCAAAGGGCCCATGACGCAGCCCCACACACTAGTGCACTGACACTAGCTACAGGACCCCTTGGGGCCCCACAGCCAGCTGGACAAACCCAGTACCCACCCACCAGTGGGACTGATAGCAAATCCAGGATCCCCAGGCCCTGCAACCAGGGCAAGTGCTGACCCACTGTTGGGCAGGGCTGAGTCCTAGGGTGGTTGATTGCAGAGCTAGGGGTCCCAGATCTAGTGTTGTCCTGCTGGTGGGTGGAGCCAGTTCCTGATACAGTAGGCTACAGTCTGGGGTGTTCAAAGCTGATGTCAGCCCAATGCTGAGTATGGCTGCATCCCAGGGTGGTCAGCTAAGGGGTCCTAGGTGGCTTGGAACTTGTGTCTGTCTGCTCGTGGGTGAGTCTGGGGCCCAGGTTGTACCTGGGGATAATGCTGGCTACTGGTGGACAGAGTCAGATTCCAGGGTCTCTTGCTGCAGGGTCCTGGGGGTCCTGGAGATAGTGTTAGCTTAACAGTATTTGGGGCTGCAGCCAGCTACCTCATGAGCCAGCCCTACCCACAAGTGGCCAGCAGCTTCTACATAATGCAGGGTCTGTTAACCAACCAGATGGGAGGCTATCCCCAACTACAAGATTTCCCACAGTAGTCAGCTAGACACACAAAGGAACCACAGAGCCATGTAGGGGGCAGCCCAATAGCAAAGAGTTTTGATGACCAGAGGAGTGTGTGCTGCTGGGACACATAGGACATCTCTTACAAAAGGCCACTCTCCAAGGCTGGGAAATGAAATCAACCTACAAAATACATAGAAATAAAAACAGTGAATTAGTCAAAATGAGACAACAGAAGACTATTTTCTAAATAAAGGAACCTGTTAAAATCCAAGAAGAAGAACTAATTGAAGTGGACATAAGCAATCTACCTGGCAAAGAGTTCAAGGTAATGATGATAAACATGTTGAAAGAACTTGAGAGAAGATTAGATGATAGGTTTATAACAAAGAGTTAAAAATATAAAGACAAATGAAACATAGCTGAAGAATAGAATAACTGAAATAAAAAATACACTAGGAGAAATCAATGGTAGATTAAATGACTCAGAAGACAGGATCAGCGAGCCAGAAGACAGAGTAGTGGAAACCACTGAAGGTGAATAGAAGAAAAAAAAAAAAAAGAATAAAAATAAATAAGGTTCGTTTAAGAGACCTCTGATACAACATCAAGCATACTAGCATTCACATGATAGGGGCCCCAGGGTCCCAGGAGGGGAAGAAAGAGAAAGGGGCAGGGGTAGAGAACATAGTTGAAGATATAATAGCTGAAAACTTCCCTAACCTGAGAGTGAAAACATCCAGGTCCAGGTCCAGTGAAAACATCCAGGTCCAGGAAGCTCAGAGAGTCCCACACAAGATCAACACAAAGAGGACCACACCAAGACACATTGTAGTTAAAAATTGCAAAAATTAAAGATGAAGAGAGAATATTAAAAGCAGCAAAGGAAAAGCAAGAAGTTACACACAAGGGAAGTCCCATTAGGAGTTATGAGCTGACTTTTCAGCAGAAGCTCTGCAGGCCAGAAGAGAGTGGCACAATATATTTAAAGTGATGAAAGGGAGAAACCTACCACCAAGAATACTTTAATTGGCAAGGCTTTAATTCAGATTTGATGGAAAGATCAAAAGATTTACATACAAGCAAAACTAAAAGAGTTCAGCATAACCAAACTAGCTTTACAAGAAATGTTAAAAGGAACTTCTCTAAGTGAAAAAGAGATAGCCACAACTAGAAATATGAATAATAGAAAAGGAAAAATTCCAGTGGTAAAGGCAAATATAAAGTTATTATTGAAGATCAGCAGAAAGAAATGGAAAAATTCTGTATCCCCATCATTACCAAGCTGTATCAGGGCACAGGAGACATGCAAAGAGGAATGCCAGGAGGAATGCCTGTGGGCTTCCCTAGTGGTGGAGCTCCTCCGTCTGGTGGTGTCTCCTTTGGGCCCAACAATGAAGAGGTTGATTAAGCCAACCTAGCATAGATTAAGCATTGTTCCATGCAAAACATTGAAGGACCCAACTTTGTAGCAAATTCCATGGCAGTTTTACAGTTGAGCTGCTATAGTAAATAACTGAGCATTCTTGATTCTTGAACATGGAAAGTGTGCACAAGAAAAGGAAATAACTGCACTTTTATAAGCACAGGATTGTAAGTGGAAAATTCAATGTCTTAAATAAAACTATATTTAAAGTTGAAAACAAAACAAAGAAATAAATAAAAGTTAGTAAATAAATAAACGTTAGTAAGTCAATCATGTACAACTAATAGGAAGATTAAAAGACAAAAGTAGTAAAATCATTAATATTCACAAGTAGTTAAGGGATATTCAAAACAAAAAGATATGATGTCAAAACAGTAGATGGTTGCAGGTGGGTAAAAACTCAGGGATGTTAAAATGCATTTGAAATTAAGAGATCACCAAAATAAAATAATCATGTGTATATATACATATATTGCTATATATAAACCTCATGGTAACAACAAACCAAAAATGTATAATAGATACACACACAAAAGACAGAAAGGAATTCAAATATAACACTAAACATAAGTGTTATAAGGGAAATAATAAGGGAAGAGAATAAAAGTAGAAAGGAACAGAAAAGAACTACAAAAGTTACCCCAAAACAATTAACAAAATGGCAATAAGTACATACCTATTGATAATTATTTTAAATATAAATGGATTAAATATTTAGATCAAAATACATAAAGTGACTGAATGGATACAAAAACAAGACCCATATATATGATGCCTACAAAAGTTTCATTTCAAAATCTAAAGAAATACACAGACTGAAAATGAGGGATGGAAAAGTTATTCTACACAGATGAAAATGAAAAGAAACCTGGGGTAGCAATAGTTAAATCAGACAAAGTAGACTTTAAAACAAAGACTGTAGTGGGAGACAAAGAAGAATCTTACATAATGATCAAGTGGCCAATCCAAGAAGGAGATATAAGAATTGTAAATATATATGCACCCAACATATGAGCACCTAAATACATAAAACAGATATTAATATACATCAAGGGAAATATTGATAGTAACACACTAATATTACTGGAATTTAACATTCCACTTAACATCAATGAACAGATCATCCAGACAGAAAATCAATAAGGAAACATTTGCCTTAAATGCCCTTAGATCAAATGGACCTAATAGATACATATAGAATATTCCATCCAAAGTGGAAAAATATACATTCTTTCAAGGCATATGCAACATTCTCCATAATAGACCACATGCTATGACACAAAACAATCTCAGATAATTTAAGGAAATTGAAATCTTATCAAGCACCTTTTCTGACCACAGCCCTATGAGACTACAAATCAACTACAAGAAAAAAATAAAAAATAAACTGCAAAAAACCCCACAAACATATGGAGCCTAAACAATATGCTACTAAGCAGCTAATGGATCAATGAAGAAATCAATAAAATACCTGTAGGCAAATGAAAACAAAAATATAATGATCCAAAATACATGGGCACAGCAAAGGCAGTTCTAATAGGTAAGTTTATACTGCAGAAAATAGGAAAAATCTCAAACAAACAACCCAATCTTACAACTAAAGAAACTAGAAAAAGAAGAGCAAGCAAAACCAAAAGTTAGTAAAAGGAAAGAAATCATAAATACCTGAAGAGAAATAAATAAAACAGAGGAAAACAAAACAACCCCCCCCCCGAAAATAGAAAAGATCAATGTAATTAAAAGCTGGTTCTCTGAAAAGAAAAAATTGATAAAACTTTAGCCAGACTTACCAAGAAAAAAAAAAAAGCTTCCCTGGTGGTGCAGTGGTTGGGAGTCCACCTGCCAATGTGGGGGCTTGGGTTCGTGCCCCGGTCAGGGAGGATCCTGCATGCTACAGAGCATCTGGGCTCGTATGCCATGGCCTCTGGGCCTGTGTGTCCGGAGCCTGTGCTCTGCAGCAGGACAGGCCACAGCAGTGAGAGGTCCATGTACTACAAAAAAAAAAAAAAAAAAGAAAGAAAGAAAGAAAGAAAAAAAAGAGAGAGAGGGCCAAAATCAATAAAATCAGAAACGAAAATGAGGAAGTTACAACTGATACCACAAAAATACCAAAGATTATAACAGATCACTATTAACAATTGCATGCCAAAAAAGTGAACAACCTAAAAGAAATGAACAAATTCCTAGAAATGTAGAATCTCCCAAGACTGAACCAGGAAGAAACAGAAAACATGAACAGACTGATTACCAGTAATGAACTTGAATCAGTAATTTAAAATACTCAAAA
Organism: Phocoena sinus; assembly: GCF_008692025.1. Taxonomy (NCBI): domain Eukaryota; kingdom Metazoa; phylum Chordata; class Mammalia; order Artiodactyla; family Phocoenidae; genus Phocoena; species Phocoena sinus. The sequence goes on along the minus strand of NC_045780.1, from coordinate 29,763,256 downwards.
GAAACAAGAGTCCAAGACCAAATGACTTCACAGGGCAATTCTACCAAACTTCTAGAGAAGAGTTAACACCAATCATTCTCAAACAATTCCAAAAATTTAGCAGGAAGGAACACTTCTGAACTCATGCTACAAGGCCAGCATCACCCTAATACCAAAACCAGACAAAGATATGAGAAAAAAGAAAACTACAGCCCAATATCACTGGTGAACATAAAAATTCTTCAATAAAATATTTGCAAACCAAAGTCAACAATAGAGTAAAAGGATCATACACCATAATCAAGTTGCATTTATCTCCGGGATGCAAAAATAATTCAATATAATCAAATCAATCATTGTGATGAACTGCATGAACAAATTGAAAAATAGAAATGATATGATCATCTCAATAGAAGCAGAATAATTTTTCTGACAACACCCAACATCCACTGATGATAAAAACTCTAAACAAAGTAGGTATAGAGAGAACATACCTCAATGTAATAAAGGTCATATATGATAAGCCCACAGCTACTATAGTTCTCAACAGTGAAAAGCTGAGGGCATTTCCTTTAAGATCAGGAAGAAGGCAAGGATGCACACCCTCACCACTTTTATTTAACATGATATTTGAAGTCCTAGACACAGCAATCAGACAAGAAAAAGAAATAAAACAAGTCCAAATTGGAAAGAAACAAGTAAAACTGTCACTGTTTGCAGATGATGTGATACTATATATAGAAAATCCTAAAGTCACCACCCAAAAACTACTAGAGCTGAATAGAGAATTTGGTAAAGTTGCAGGCTACAAAATTAATATACAGAAATCTGTTGCATTTCTATAAACTAACAGCAAAATATCAGAAAGAGAAATTAGAAAACAATTCCATTTACCACCATATCATAAAGAATAAAATATCTAGGAATAAATACAACTAAGGAAGTGAAATAACTATACTCAGAAAACTATAAGACACTGATGAAAAAGTTGAAGATGACACAAACAGATGGAAACATATACCCTGTCCATGGACTGGAAGACTTAATATTGTTAAAATGACCACACTACCCAAGATATGGTATATACCCAAGGCAACCTATAGATTCAATGCAATCTCTATCAAAATACCAATGGCATTTTTCACAGAACTAGAACAAATAATTCCAAAAATTTATGGAAACACAAGATACTGACTAGCCAAAACAATTTTGAAAAGGAAAAACAAAGCTGGAGATATCACACTCCCTGATTTCAATCCATACTACAAAGCTACAGTCATCAAAACAGTATAGTACTGGTATAAAAACAGATACACAGATCATTGGAGCAGAATAGAAAGCCCAGAAAGAAGCCATATTTATACAGGCAATTAATCTGTGACAAAGGAGGCAAGAATATACAAGAGAGAAAAGATGATCTTTTCAATAAATGGTGTTAGGAAAACTAGACAGCTACATACAAAAAATCAAACCAGACTACTCTGTCACACCATGCACAAATATAAATTCAAAATAGAATAAAGACTTTAATGTAAGTCCTGAAATCATAAAATTCCTAGAAGAAAACTTGGGCAGTATACTCTTTGACATCAGTCTTAGTAATATATATATATATATATATATATATATATATATATATATATATATATCCTCAGACTAGGGAAACAAAAGCAAAAATAAACAAATAGGACTACATCAAACTAAAAACTTTTCTACAGTAAAGAAACTATCAACAAAAAAAAAGGCCACTTACTGAATGAGAGAATATATTTGCAAGTAATACATCTAATAAGGGGATAATAGCCAAAAGATTTAAATAATTCATACAACTGCACATCAGAAAAGCAAACAACCTGAGTTTAAAAATGGGCTGAGGGGGCTTCCTGGTGGCACAGTGGTTGAGAATCTGCCTGCTGATGCAGGGGACATGGGTTCATGCCCCGGTCTGGGAAGATCCCACATGCCACGGAGCAGCTGTGCCCATGAGCCATGGCCACCGAGCCTGCGTGTCTGGAGCTTGTGCTCCACAACGGGAGAGGCCACAACAGTGAGAGGCCAGTGTACAGCAAAAAACAAAAAACAACCAAACAAACAATAAATAAATTAAATTAAATAAAAATGGGCTGAGATCTGATTAGACATTTTTCCAAAGAAGATGTTCACATGAATAACAGGCACAAGGAAAGATGCTCAACATCACTAATCATCAGGGAAATGCAAATCAAAGTGTTGACCAGGATGGTGTGAAAAGGGAACCCTTGTGCATTTTTGGTGGGAATGTAAACTGGTGTTACACTATGGAAAATGATATGGCGATTCCTCAAAAATTAAAAATAAAATTACCATATGATCCAGCAATTCCAGTCCTGTGTATTTGTCCAAAGAAAATAAGGCCACTATTAGAAAAGATATATGAACCACTATGTTCACAGTAGCATTATTTTTACAGTAGCCAAGATATGGAAACACAGGAAGAGTCCATCAATAAATAAGTGGATAAAGATGTGGTATATACACATTACTCAGCCATAAAAAACTAATGAAATCTAGCTGTCTGCAATAACATGGATAGATCTAGAGTGTATTATGATAAGTGAAATATGTCAGACAGAGAAAGATAAATACTATATGATTTCATTCATATGTGAAATCTAAAACAAAAACAAAAAAATTAAAACAATGAACAAACATAACAAAAGAGAAGCAGAGTTATAGATACAGAGAACAAATAGGAGAGAGCTTGAAGCATGAATTTTGAGGGAGGAACTAAATAAATGAGGAAATTAAGAGGTAAAAATTCCCACTTGCAAAATAAATGAGTTACGGGTATGAAACGTACAATGCAGAGAATATAGTCAATAACTGTGTAATATCTTTTTATGATGACATTGTATCTGGACTTACCATAGTGATCATTTTGTAATGTATAGAAATATCAAATCAGTATGTTGTAAAACAGGAGCTAACATAGAGTTGTAGGTCAATTGTACTATAAAAACAAACAAACGAACTCATAGAAAAAGAAATCAGACTTGTGGTTACCAGAGGCAGCGGCAGAATAGGAGTAGGAATTAAGTAAATGAGGTCAAAAGGTACAAACTTCCAGTTATAAGATAAATAAGTTCTAGGGAGGTAATGTAGAATATGATAAATATAATTATCACTGCTGTATGCTATATAAAAGAGTTGTTAAGAGAGTAAAACCTACAAGTTTTCATCACAAGGAAAATTTTTTTTTTTCTGTTTCTTTAATTTGTATCTGTATGAGATGATAGAAGTTCACCAAACGTATTGTGATAATCATTTCATAACGGAGGTAAGTCAAATGATTATGCTGTACTTCTTAAACTCATACAGTGCTGTAAGTCGATTATATTCAGTTAAAAAAAGAAAATTGTCATACAAAAGAACAGAAAGTGTTCAAACTTTAATTTAAAAATGTTTGCTCCACAAAAATACTGTGAAAATAATGAAGTAAAAGCTACCTAGTGGGAGAAAATATTTGCAAATCAAATGGATAAAAGAGAACCATTATCTGGATTGTATGAAGAACTCTCAAAACTCAATAATAAGAAGAATAAAATTCAATTAAAAATGACTTAAGTAAAAGGCATTCCAAATGAGAAAGGAATAAGTTAAATTACCTCTGTTCATAGATGACATGGTTTTGAATGTAAAAATCCCAAAGAATTCACAAATAGAGATATAAGAACTAATTAATAAACTAATTCAGTAAAGTTGCAGGATACAAAATCAACAAACAAAAATAAGTTTATTGTAATTGTTATTGTAAATTCCATTTACAATAACATCAAAAAGAATAAAATACTTAGGTATAAAGTACAAGATATTGATGAAAGAAATTAAGGAAGATACAAATAAATAGAAAATCTGTGTTCATGGATAGGAAAAATTAATATTGTTTAAATGTCCATATTACCCAAAGTGATCTATATATTAAATGCATTCCCTGTCCAAAACACAATGTATTTTTTTATACAAATAAAAAGAAAAATCCTACAATTCATATGGAGCCAAAATTAACCCTGAATAGTCAAAACTATCTTGGGAAAGAACAAATCTGGAGGCCTCACACTTCCTGATTTCAAAACATATTACAAAGCTATAACAAATTAAAACAAATTAAATTTTTATGGTACTGGCATAAAGACAGACATATAGATTGATAGAACAGAATAGAGAGCCTAGAAATAAACCAACATATATGTGGTCAACTTATCTTCCACAACTGTGCCAAGAATACACAACCAAGAAAGGGCAATCTTTTCAATAAGTGCTGTTGAGAAAGTTATATAGGCACAGGCAAAAGAATGAAATTTAAATTTAACACTTATCTTAAAATACACACAAAAAACAAAACAAATTATTTAAAAAGTTAAATGTAAGACCCGAAACCATAAAACTCCTTGAAAAAACACAGGGGAAGCTTCATGATTTTGGTCTTGGAAATGATTTCTTGGTTATAACATAAAAGCACAGGCAATGAAAGAGAAATGGACAAAATGGACTGCAAACTAAAAAAGTTTGTGCACAGCAAAGGAAACAATCAAGAGTGAAAATGCAATCTACAGAAAGAAAAGTATTTACAAACTACATATCAGAAAAAGGGTTAATATTAAAAGTACATAAGGAACTCCTACATCACAATACCATAAAACCAAATAATCTGATTGAAAACTGGGCAAAGGAGTTGAATAGACAGTTCTCCAAAGAAGACATAAAAATGGCCAACAGCTATATGTAAAGATGCTCAACATCAATAATCTTCAAAGAAATGTAAATCAAAAATCACAACCAGGGCTTCCCTGGTGGCGCAGTGGTTGAGAGTCCGCCTGCCGATGCAGGGGACGCGGGTTCGTGCGCTGGTCCGGGAAGATCCCACATGCCGCGGAGCGGCTGGGCCCATGAGCCATGGCCGCTGAGCCTGCGCGTCCGGAGCCTGTGCTCCGCAACGGGAGAGGCCACAGCAGTGAGAGGCCCGCGTACCACAAAAAAAAAAAAAAAAAAAAAAAAAAAATCACAACCAGAGGTATCACTTCATACCTGTAAGGATGGTCATTGTCATTATCAAATATTTTTTAAAAAAAGTGTTAGTAAAGATGTGAAGAAATCAAAACACTTGCAAACTGTTGGTGAGACTATAAAATAGTATAGCCACAATGAAAAACAGTATAAAAATTCCTTAAAAAATGAAAAATCGAACTAACATAGTATCCAGGAATCCTACTGGTGGATATTTATCCAGAAGAATTGAAAGCAGGATATGAAAGAGATATTTGCACTCCCATGCTCATCACAGCATTATTTGCAATAGCCAATATATGGAAGTGAATTAAATGCCAGTTGATGGATGGTTAAAGAAAATGGAGTATATACATACAACGGAATATTATTTAATCTTAAAAATGAAGGAAATACTGTCCTATGTGAAAACATGGATGAATCTTGAAGACATTATAGTAAGTCAGTCACAAAAAAGCAAATAGAGGGACTTCTCTTGTGGTGCAGTGGTGAAGAATCCACCTGCCACTGCAGGGGATTCGGGGTCGAGCCCTGGTCTAGGAAGATCCCACTTGCAGCGTAGCAACTAAACCCGTGCACGACAACTACTGAGCTTGTGCTCTAGAGCCTGAGAGCCACAACTACTGTGCCCACGTGCCACAACTACTGAAGCCCATGCACCTAGAGCCCATGCTCTGCAACAAGAGAAGCCCCTGCAATGAGAAGCCTGCACACTGCAAAGAAGAGTAGCCCCTGCTTTCCACAACTAGAGCAAGCCCGCATGCAGCAATGAAGACCCAATGCAGCCAAAATTGAACGAATTAATTAATTATTTAAAAAAGCAAATACAGCATAATTCCACTTATGTGAGCTATATAAAGTTACCAAACTCACAGAAGTAGAAATTAGAATGGTGGTCACCAGGAGCTGGGGGGCCATTCATTGGGTATAAAATTTCAGTTACATAAGATAAAAACATTCTAGAGCTCTACTGTGCATCATTATTCTTATAGTTAAAAATATTGTACTGTACACTTAAAAAAATTTTAAGATGCTAGATTTCAAGGCTTTTTTTTTTAATCATGAAAAGGAAAAATGACATGAAGAAACATTTCACAAAAGAGGATATATATATATGGCAAATAGGCACAGGAAAAGATGTTCAATATGATTAACCTTTAAGAAAATTCAAATTAAAACCACAATGAGCTATCACTACACATTTATAAGAATAGGTAAAATTAAAAAAATAAAGGTTATACCATTTGCTGGCAATGATGTAAATAAACTGAGTCACTCGTATACTGCTGTTGGAAATGTGGAAAACTTCAGCCACTGTGGAAAAGTTTGGCATGCAACTACCATATAACCCAAAATTGCCCTCCTATACATTTACACCAGAGAAATGAAGACTTGGGTTAATCCAAAAACCATACACAGGGACTTCCCTGGTGGTGCAGCAGTTAAGAATCTGCCTGCCAATGCAGGGGACACAGGTTTGAGCTCTGGTCTAGGAAGATCCCACGTGTCATGGAGCAACTAAGCCCATGTGCCACAGCTACTGAATCTGTGCTCTAGAGCCCGTGAGCCACAACTACTGAGCTCGTGAACCACAACTACTGAAGCCTGCGTGCCTAGAGCCTGTGATCCGCAACAAATGAAGCCACCGCAATGAGAAGCCCGTGCACTGCAACAAAGAGTAGCGCCCGCTCACCACAACTAGAGAAAGCCCACATGCAGCAACAAAGACCCAATGCAGCCAAAAATAAAAAATAAATTTATTTTAAAAATACACAAATATTTATAGCAACTTTATTTTCAGTAACCAAAACATTGAAACCACCTATATATTATTTAGTAAGCAAATGGTTACATACATACATTATGTGGTAACTACATACACTTGAATACTACAACAAAAAGGAACAACCTATTAAAACATGAAACAACCAGCCTGAGTAACCAGAGAATTATGCTGAAAAATATCCTAAAATGTTACATAGTGTTTGATTCTCTCTATATGAAATTTTTGAAATGACAAAGTTATAGAAAACAGATTAATGTTCTGTAGATAGCTAAATATATTCTATAGGATCAGATTAGTGATTGCGAGAGGTTAGTGGGGACTAGGGATGGGAGAGAAGTGGGTGTGGCTATAAAAGGGCAACATAAGGAATACTTGTGGTGATGGAAATGTTCTGTATTATGCCTGTATCAATGTCAATATCTTGATTTTAGTATTGTATTACAGTTTTGCAGGATGAGAGCTTTGTGGGATAATAGTATATACAAGGTCATTATATAAGTATAATACATAGTCATTATATGTCTCCATATTATTGCTTAAAACTACACGTGAATCTATAGGTATCCCAAAACAAACAAGTAAAAAAAATAACTGTAGTCTAGTATATAAAATCATGTATTAAAGATGCAGTTACAAAATTGCAAAATCCCTTAATTTTTTTAAATGAATAGATGAAAACCCTTATGTACTCACAAACATAGGATATTTAAGAAAGTAATTGTCAATAAATACACTAAAGCAAAATATTTATAATGGACAAAATATTGTCATAAAGTTAAAATAATTGATAATACATTATTTGTAAAATGGTTTCATGTAGTTAAAAGAAAAAATATTTGTAGTAAAGTAAGAAATATCTAGTCAATTAATGTTGTACCAAAATAATTGAAATATAATATTTACATCAACCCCTTTGAAAAATAGAAAAATAATGACTTTTTTCTCAGAATTAATATTACATGATTAGAAATCTAACTCTGAAAAATAACTTATACTTAAGTAAATGCAAGAATTGAGAATCATAAATAGAGACAAATGCTGATAGTTCTAAGTACATGATCAACTCTCAATGAAATTAACACAGAAATTAGCACAGTTTCTCAATGAAACTGAAAGTTTATAATAGTGCTTAATTTAGCAGCAGTATTCTAAAATGCATTCTTTTTCATTAGGAAATTCCTATTCTAATAATAGATTAACTGAAATGTGCTGGTCCACTGAGAAACATACTATTATAATGAGTTCAAACCAGATTCATTTGAGTCATAAAAATATAATGATAATAATAAAATGGTAATGATGATAAAGTGACTTGTATTAGGTCACTAGAGTAAGTCAGAAGTAAATGTAGTTAGAAAACTAAGGTGATCAGCCTATCCACTAAATCATGCTGCCTTTCCAATTTTAAACACCCAGTAATAATACCTATTCATTAAACATGTAACAGCAAAAATTAAAAAGCAATACATCCTGGCTGCATAAAGAGGAATAAATGGTTTCCACTTCTGGTCATTCACCTGTTTCATCTATGGTATTACCTAAGATATTAATCTCCTTTATTATTTCTGGAATTTTTTGGCTTTAATTGACTGCCTATTGCCAGCTATATCTTTTGCTGTGCTTCCAGGAATAGAAAAATTCAATTCAATGGCTATATCAAATGAGGTCAGTGTATTAGTTTGCTAGGGATACCAAAACAAAGTATCACAGTCTGGTTGGTTTAAACAACAGAAATTTATTTTCTCACATTTCTGGAGGCTAGAAGTCCAAGATGAATGTGTCAGCAGTGTTGGTTCCTTCTGTTCCAGGCCTCTCTCACTGCCTTGTAGATGGCTATCTTCTCCCTCCATCAGTGTCTGTGTCCAAAGTTCCTCTTCTTACAAGAACACCCATTATATTGGATTAGGGATAACCCTAAGGTCCTCATTTTAACTTCATTGCTCATATAAAGATCCTCTCTCCAAATATGGTCACATTCTAAAATACTAGGAGTAAGGACTTCAGCATACACATTTTCGAGGTACATAATTTAGTCTATAATAGTTGCAGTGCTATATATTTTGTTTTAGTGAAGGCATGAGAGAGGCAAGAAGAAACTTAACACAGTAATTTGTAAATTTTCTTTAAAAGTACTGTAAAATATTAGATTTAAATGGTCTCCTTTGTAAAGGAGACATTCATTAGGAATATATTTAACTTTGGTAGCCATTGCCATATCTTGTAGAACTTCAAAGGAACATCAGTAAGATACTTGAAAGATTATTCCACATATGATAGAAATCAATAGCTGAATTACCTGATTTTATTAATAATGACTAGAAAAAAGTTAACAACATTTTGGGCAATTCATTTTTGCATTTAAAATATAGCACACCCTAATGTTCATAGCTACACTATTTACAATAGCCAAGACATGGAAGCAGCCTAAATGCCCATTGACAGATGAATGGATAAAGTTGTGAAATAAAATAATATTCAATTATATATAATGGAATATTATTCAGCATAAAAAGGAACAAAATAATGCCATTTGCAGCAACATGGATAGACTTACAGATTATCATACTAAGTGAAGTAAGTCAGACAAAGACAAATATCATATGATATCACTTATATATAGAATACAAAAAATATATTTTGTAACTTTACACAGAAATAGACTCACAGACATAGAAAACAAACTTATGGCTACCAAATGGAAAAGGAGAGAGGTGGATAAATTAGGAGTTTGGGATTAATAGATACACACTACTATATATAAAATACCAGGACTTACTGTACAGTACAGGGAACAATATTCAATATCTTGTAATAACCTATGACAGAAAAAGAATCTGAAAAAGAATCTATCTATAACTGAAACACTTCTCTGTACACTTGAAACTAACACAAAATTGTAAATCAACTATACTTCAATATAGTTGTTTTGAAAAAATATATGAATTTTAGATAGCTCTATTCACAAAATTACTAGATAAATTATATATCCATGAATGTTTTCTGATGTATCATGGCTTGGGAGACAAAATAGTCATGGAAGAATTTGACTCATATGCTTCCAGTGTCAAGGATTATTTTTAGCATTCTCAGCATCGGTTTGATAGCTATGAAGCCTATGTCAATTATTGTTAGCAGGAAGTATCAAAATGTTTTGAAATAACAATTTATTAGCTCTTCATCATCGTTTCCTAGTATCTTACAAGAAGAACATGGCACTCTTTCATATCGTAGAACCATTAACTTTTCTTGTGAAAACTAACAGTCCTTAAATTCAAATAGATATCATTAATTAATTGAGAGCGATTGGGTAGGAAGGCAATATGGCTAAGATAGCAGATTGATTTGGCTGATCTTGCCAATGAGTTTCATGCCCCCTTTGGTTTACTGTAGGAACTTGTCTTCAAACATATTTGTTAGAACATTAAAAAACTCAGAAGTAGAATATAGTGATAATAATGGGTTCTTTATTTAAGGCACACACACGCATGCATACATGCACACACATAGGAGAGAGAGAAAAAATGAAATTAATAATCTTAAAGCAAAAAAAACAAAACTAGCAGTCAATGCCCAGTATCATTAAACTTGAGATTCAGTTACAGTGTTAAACACATGGTATTGTAGAATGTGTATACTTTACATACAAAATACTTCAAAGGTTAGAAAATCAATCAGCTGTGTTTTACTTGTCATGCCTGCTGGGCTTAGCCAATATAATATAATGAATACTGTTCTGTATTTTAGTTTTGTCGGAACCTGATTGATTCTCTGTAAACGCACTGTAAAGGTCAGTATATTATAGGTCAAAGGCTGCTGTGGGATGAAAAAAGATGGCTTGAATAAGCACAAACAACCTGTGGAGATATAGATTTAGTCAACCCTATAGTTGAAAAAATTTGGTAGCAGTAGTTTCCAAGAGCCTTGCAAAATGTTTATGTGTTACAAAATTCTATGATTTAGAGAAGACTTTCTTCTATCAATCTTCTTGTAGCCTGAGGACTGAAACAGTTGTTTACCGGTTTCAGTATTTGGAACATAAAAATAACAGTGAACTAATGGAGTGAAAAGAGGGAGTTCTGATATGCCAATCATGACCAGCTTCCGGTATTATAATTTTATATTAAAATTATACAGTGTACCTAAAATAGCCAAATTCATAGAGCCAGCAAGTACAAAGCTAGATGCCAGAGGCTAGGGGTGCTGCGCGTGTGGGGAGGGGGAATAGGGAGTTAGTGTTTAATGGGGACGGAGTTTCAGTTTAGGAATGTGAAAAATTCAGGAGATGGATGATGGTGAGAATATACTTAGTGCCACTGAACTGTACAGTTAAATATGGTTAAAAAAGTATGTTTTATATTATGTGACTTTCACCACAATAAGAAAAAAACATTTAAAAAATTCTGAAGAAGCAAAACAGCACTTGTAATATTCAGTGTAAAAGGATAAGAAGTACTCACTGTTAATTGTCACTGTTTGTAAAGAAAAAAATAAGGATGAAATGCATCATATGATATTATAACATTTTTCTGAAGTGTAAAAGAAATGTATGAATATGATGTATATAAAGTAATCTGTAGAATTACACCTTAAATTGTACTATGGTCTCTGCTCCTCTTTTTGCGCGTACATGTCCTAAAGGGAAAATAAAAATTTACTTATTTAGGATGAGTCTGCATTTATGATTAAGCATGATTGTGCATGTGGAAGTATTAAAAATGTTTTATAATGATCTTAAGAGTAACCTCTTGGCAACAAAGCTTTAATCAAAACCCCGTTTCATCCCCAAATTAATTTGAATTATCTTGGCTCTTTAAAATTTTGAATGTGCTTTTATATACATTATCCCATTTGATTCCGCTAGTTCCTAGAGAGAAAAGCTAAGTCTTACTACAGGTTTGTAACTTTTTAAACATGATACTGAAATACAAAAATTTCCTAAATTTAAGATTTTTTCCACAACTCTCTAGGAAGTAAACATAATCTGAATTTACATCTCAAAACTTACAGATTGATTAGAAAATTCATCCATTTCAGTAAAAGATAGAAATAGGTTTGCTGCTGAAGACCATGGTGGGGCTATTTTATACACCTGACACGTAGAACAAAGCAAAATAAAATTGAACTCTGAAATATATGTAGTCCAAGGCTTTGGGATAAAACATTATTTACCTGTTTCTATAGAAGTATGAGGACAGCAAGACTGGTTAAGTTTGAGTAGCTCAAGACCATATAATTCATTTCAACTTTGTAAGGTTTTATTCTCATTGTCATTGATCCACTGTGAGAAGATTAAGACCAAGAGTAAAAGTAATTTGTCAAATGTCCTGCAGTAACTTCTTTCAGTAATCTTCCTTCAGACCTTGTAATAATGTTCCCCTTACTTCTTCCTCATATATCTTATGTCAGAGTGAATTCCCTGCTTGGAAAGACATTTTCCTTCCTAGTACATACAGCTTTTTCTTAGATACCTTTCTATCTTTGTTTCATATTGAAAATTTCAGATCAGTTTCTTTAAGGCACATTTTCTGTGATCCCCTGAAAATGTTACCTTTCTAACTATGCTTCCAAGGCATCAAAAATTCTTCTTTCTGCAATTACCACAGTAGTAGTTTCACATGTAACACACATGTAAAGCTATTTTATGAATGCCTGCCTCACTCTTTAATCTAGAAATCTCAAAAGGGTTGGTGCTTGGTTTTTCCTGACCTATTGCTATAGACTGAGTATTTTCATCCCCCCACCTCAATTCATGTGTTGAAGCCGCAGTTCCCCAGATGATGGTACTCAGAGGTGAGGCCTTTGGGAGATAATTGGATTTGAAAGAGATCCTGAGTGTAGAGCCCCTATGATGGGATTAGTGTCCTTATAAGTGGAAAGAAACACAAGATCTCTCTATCGTGTGAGAATACAGCAATAAAGTGGTTATTTATAAAATAGGAAGACGACTCTTGCCAAGAAGCCGACCATGCTGGCACCCAGCCTCTAGAACTGTGAGAGAAATGAATGTTGTTTAAACCACCCATTCTGTGGTATTCTTGTTAGAGCACCCTGAACCTACTGACACCCATGTACGGCCAGTTCCTCACACATTGCCTAACATAAAATAGGAACTCAAGTACAATCTGTGGAGTGAAGAAATGGCAGAAATGATATCCTGGATTTAAGACATCAATTCTACTACAAAGGAAGAAACTGCCATTGTAACATATGGCTCTAACTTCTCTTTTATGTAAAAAAAAAAAAAAAAAAGTATGAATAGGAAGACAACATCGTTTAACTTTCTTTATAAATTTTTTTTGTCTGATATATACTTCTCAATCCATTCAATTATTTTTCACAGAAGTTATAGAGATATTTTAGTATTTTATCATTCCCCTGGTGATTGGAGGAATTTTGTGAATTTTTTTGAGGGGAAAGTGTTGCTACTAAGGATGATCGTCTAAGGAAACAGCTTCAAAATAAATCATAATCAAATGTAGTTAAGCATCTTGGGGGAGAGCAGGAAGGCATAATCAATAAGAAGTCTAGTTGATATAATTAGTGTCATAGTATATAAAATTACAGGGCGATGTGTTCCAATAAAATGCAAAGGGAGAAGATTAATTAGCTTATCTCTTCAATGGACAGAGCAAAAGACACACAAAAAGCAGTTTAAAATTAATAATATCTCAGAAACTAGAACACATCCATGGTTCTACTTTTTCATACAAGTACATGATACATATGTGTATTTATGTATATAAAATTAAAGTGTAAATGGTTCTATTCATTGAAATGCTTATTTGTGGCAATATTCATTCATATCATGAATTTCAAGGTTTTAGACAGATTTAGAAATGTACACATTTCGTAGAAAGAGATCACCAAAATGATTTGTCATTGACTGTCATACATTCGACTTTTGTTCCAAATAAATTTTTGAATTATTTAGATTTTCTAAGGCTATTAATAATTAAGAAATTATGATATATAGGTTTGCCTGTTTTCTTACTAGCAATTTTGAGTCAGAGAATTAAAATTTGGCAAAATTGATAAAAGTGATATCTATGTCTTCTTAGTAACCCGATCTTTAATATGACCTATAGAAAATGGGAGGATACAAAATAATCAACAAAATTATTTCATTAATGAATTATTTTAAAATGCAAATGTGAACTTCTTATTTTTCTCCATTATATAATGAAGATCCAAAGTATTTCGTTAAACGTACTCAGTTTAGCATTATATAGAATTAATTACATATGTAAATATACCAACATAAATTTGTGGGTACATAATGATTTGAGTCACAGAATAATCACAGCCTTAATTTCTGTGAATCTGTGCTGTAAGGATAGAAAATCTAAACATACATTTGCTAAAAATAGTATTTAAACTATTTTATGAGAATAATTTACTTAAAACCCACAGTGTCTGCTTAGGGAAGACAACACAGATCCAATGGCAATGAATGAGATGAAATAAATGCACAGGGAATTTTTAGTGTCCACAAACTCCCACCAATGCTAACCAAAATTCCATATTTTAACATTTCTAGATCAGTTCTATTTTATAAGCTCTTGTTATGTAGCATATGTATAGGGTTGACAAATACAAATTTGAAGAAAAAAAAAGGATACAGAATAGAAGTACAAAGCACGTGCTTTGGAGTCAAGTATATATGGATTACGTTCTGGACTCTACCACTTACGAGAGGTGTCATCTTTAGCAGTTAATTATAAAATGGTGAAAATAATACCTACTTTAGATGATTGTAAGCATTACATAAGATATTCCATGTAAAACACACAATGCAGTAATAACAGAAAAGCATGTTAGCTCACAGGTGCTATACTTTTTAAAATACCATGTGCAGTTAATTAAAGCATTGATTTTAATTCAACTGACTATGCTAGCCATTATCTTACTTTGCACTAAATTGCTTAGCTTGAGTCTTTTTTTTTCCTTCATGTCCACAAGTACTGGCTCCAGCCTAGTGTGATCTTTTGTTGGACAGGCAGGAGGTCTTTGTTATACACAGTTTACTCAGTATGGCTGAACATGGCCATTTGAAATGAGCTTTTGATAAATTGCTCATAGAACAGAAACTTAGCAAATATACCTATGTACCTCATATCTTCCCAAATATATTTATAGTCAGAATTATGCAGCTTGGTAAAGGATTTTTAGTTCATTTCACATAGGCTATTCTAACGGAAGCAGAAAATTATGTGGACACACAAAATTTCTTTATGAAGTAATTTTTGAGAGTTTCAGGATTTCATCTAGAGCCCCTCATCTCCTACCTGTTGCCTGAAATTACTTAGACAAAATGCCACAATACTACAGATTTAGATCCCCAGTATAGAAAAATTTGGATTAATGTTTTTTGATCTGATACTTTATTACTCCAACACACCTGAATCAATTGCATCAGTCTTTTAGATATTTGTAGGAAATGAAGAATTTCAGGCCTTGCCTCATACTATTGATTCAGAATCTGCCTTATAACAAGTGTCTGAGCTTATTTGTATGCATAATAAAGTTTGAGAAGTAGAGATCTAAAAGGTAAATGACAAATAGCAGGATCCCTGCATAAAACTTAAGTTTATGAGAATAAGAAATAAATGGTCAGAAATATTTTGGAGTTTTGGAGAAGAGAAAAGAGCAGTACAACAAGAACAAACTATATGAAAGATAAGCCAATAATAATGCAGGATTGCTACGATTTATAGCATGTTTACATCCCATTTACTTCCTCTCGGAAAATATAAATACCATCTTCTCAGATAATCACACCACAAGTCCAGGACTTACTGTTAATCATTCTCTTTCTTTCACATCCTAAATCTAATCCATCAAGTACTGCTAACTCTATCCCTAATTTTTACACTTGAGTTTAGCCTTATCACACACTGAGTCCACGTTGGTGAAGACAAATCTGAAATGAAGACTGATATTTTTTTTTTTTTTTTTTTTTTTTTTTTTTTGTGGTACACGGGCCTCTCACTGCTGTGGCCTCTTCCGTTAAGGAGCACAGGCTTAGGACGCTCAGGCCCAGCGGGCATGGCTCACGGGCCCAGCTGCTCCGGGGCACGTGGGATCTTCCCGGTCCAGGGCACGAACCCGTGTCCCCTGCATCGGCAGGCGGACTCTCAACCACTGCGCCACCAGGGAAGCCCAAGACTGATGTTTATATTCCATATTGTTCATATTCAAAAAGTATCAGGTACCTAGAAGATTCTGCTGCACAAATTTTCACCTTCAACTTTCCCTTACAAATAAGATAGAAAGAGAATTGTGGAGCAAAATCTATTAATGAAACTTTTCTGGAGATTACCTGACAGAAGAAAAAGATTTAAAAAAACATAATTTTTATGCCAACCCAGTAAAGTGGGGTTGGGGATGGGGAAGACAGAAGATAATTCATTAAAGATATTTAGTTTATCATACTCAATGATTGATAAAATAATTGAACTGAGTTTTAGAAAATGAGAAGTTTTTTTTTTTTTTTTTTTTTTTTTTGCTGTACGCGGGCCTCTCACTGTTGTGGCCTCTCCCGTCACGGAGTACAGGCTCCGGACGCACAGGCTTAGCGGCCATGGCTCATGGGCCCAGCCGCTCCGCGGCATGTGGGACCTTCCCGGACCGGGGCACGAATCCGTGTCCCCTGCATTGGCAGGCGGACTCTCAACCACTGCGCCACCAGGGAAGCCCGAAAATGAGAAGATTTTTAATAAATATCTACTAACTCAATACATGCAGTTACTGAGAAAGGAGGGTTGTGGGGCTCAGAACATCCTACACACAGAGAATTGCATGCTTATATTATGAAAAAGTTCTGAAGGACAAAGAACTTTGTGGACCATGCATACTAAAAGTTTGGGTTTTATCCTGGATGCCACTGGAAGTCATCACAAGTTTCTTTATCATAAAGGTTTTTGTATCTCACATAATTACATTTAAAAAATAATCTTATTGTGTTAATCATTTTGCAATATATATGTATATCAAATCATCACATTATCTTGCTTAAACTTACACACTGTTATGTCTCAATAAAGTTGAGAAAAAAGTAAATGTATGAATGAATTATTAAATAATCAATTGTTTCACACCATAAACTTTTATTTTCTCAAAATATGCTGAATAATTTATTTGGTAAGACTGGGAGGAAAAAGAATAGTTAAGGTACTGTTTAGCAGTGTAGGTGAGACTTGAGAGCTTATGCTAAATACTAGCAAACAGGCATGTAGAAAAGAGTAGTTAAAATAAAATCAAGGAAATAGAATTGACAGCGTTTGTAAATTTGGATATGTCATCAGGGATGATTGTCAAATTTATTACTTCTGGACACAGTCAATGATGACACTTTTCACTGTGAAAATCAAAGTACAATTCAATATCAAAGTACAGTTGAAGGCATCCTTAAGCAATAATGCAAGAAGAAGAAATAGTGTCCATTAGCAGCATAATGTTAAACTGCTTCCAAAACTAAGATAAAAGTTCTTGTAAACAGTAGTGTTGTATGTATGTGTATTTAGTCTGAATTAGATTGTGTAAAGAAAGTATACTATATAGCATTGAAAATTCTTGAGACATACTACATTCTAGGTGCTACATTAAACACTTCACATGTATTTATCTCTTTTAAATCTTTAAACAATCCTATGAGGTAGGTTCTACCAAAATTTCCATCAATAGATGAGGAAATGAAATTTCAGAATGACTAATTTTCCCAGGTATACAACTGGGTAACGAATAAGCCAATATTAAAACCAGAGCTACCTAAGGTCTGCATTTCATCTGTATTAGTAAGTATGCATTTTGGAGACAGATGTCACAATTGAATGTGTTAAGTGTAAAGGTTTATGAAGGAACTGATTAAAGATATAATGGAAGGACTAAGGAGAACTAACAAAAGATGATTGTGAGACATCATCCCTCCATGCCAGAAGGAGCAAGAGACGAGAGATGCCTGGAACTGAGAAGCAGCTTTAACACCCTCTATAATGGTAGGAAAGAGAAGGTTTCCTTGAAAGATCTGTCGCCCTCAGTAGAAGAACAGAGAATTTGCAGCCTATAATAACACAAGGAAAGAGCCAGGTAAATACCATACTTGCTTCAAAAATGGGAATTTGTTCCAATACAATTGATATACTAGAGAAGGTTTGTGCAGAAAAAATTTGGTTTTGCTTATTTGTAAGGAATGTTTCATGTTTCTTTTTATTTGTGTTTATAATTTCCTGTTATTCACAAGAAAACCTAGTGAGCAGAGCAGTGTGGGGATACACAAACAAACATATACATATATTTCAAGTGTCTACTAGCTACAGTTGCCCATCAGAATCCACAGGGGATTGGTTCCAGTATCCCCTACGGATACCAAAATTCAAGTAATTTATATAAAATAATATAGTATTTGCATCAAACTTATACACATCCATTACAATACTTTAAATCAACTCTAGATTACTGATTATACCTAATAAATTGTAAATGCTATGTAAATAGTTGTCAGTGCAAAGGCAAATTCAAGTTTTGCTTTCAGGAAATTTTCAAAAATATTTTTGATTAGTGGTTGAAAACAATCTGTGGATATAGAACCCATAGATACAGAGGGCTGACTGTGCTTCATTCATTGTGTGTGATATGAGCCATGTAATTTGAATCTGGTGTTACAACTTTCTCTCCCATGTCATGTAACTCTCCTTCCCCAACTTCACAATAATTCCCAATGTGCAACTCGTTCATGTCCACATCCAGAAGCAAAGTTTGAGTCCCTTTCAAGAGAAATAGCCATATTTATTGTACCATTTATACACTTATTAACAGTAAAATGCTGTGCAACCATTATCATTAGTTTATATCTTAATTTCTTAACGTAGCACTGGTAAGATTTTTAGTGTTAAACCACCCAAACCCATTTTTCCACTAGCCCTGTGGTTTTAATTGCATAATTTTACATGGAATGTTAAAAACTAGAAACACACATATTACATTTTAGCAGAACTGACTATAAATAACCTCTCTAAATGCAAATGGAACACACAAAACAAAGGAACCAAGTGATAAAGTTTGCTGTCTGCAGCACAAACACTTAAATCAAGAGTGGATATGAGGAAGCAAACAGAAAATATTTACTGAAAACCTTTATGCCATACTGCTTTTCATATAAGAAATAAGCATGTTTTTGAAGATCTGTAATAGAGAATATTAAAAATGCTTACAACCAAGTAAAGAGAATATAAACATATATTAAAAAATCTATGTTTAAAGAGACTTCACAATATAAATACACAAGTTACTGACATATCCAGATACACAAGTTAGTGAAATACCTAGGATATATAATAGTTAGTGACAAGCCCAGAAAAATAGGAAAAAGGACGATAGCAGAATAAGAGGGTGAGGAGTTCACCTCTCCCCACAAGTACATCAAGAATACATCTACAAATGGAACAGTTCCATAGAGTACCTGCTGAACACTAGCATAGGACCTCAGACACCTCAAAGGACAATAAGAATCCCTGTGCAACCGAGTGGGATGAAAGAAAGAAAAAAGAAAAGAGGAAAGGAGACAAGACCTGCACCCCTGGTGGGGAGCTGAAGGAGAAGAGAAGTTCCCACACTCAGGGAAGCTCCCTCACTGGTGGGAAGATCAACTGGGACAGAGAGGGAGCTTCGGGGGCTCACAGGAGAGAGCAGCAAGTGGTTTGTGACAAGCAGCACAGAGTAAGACCTACATTGATGACCCATGCCACAACTCTGAGTGCCCCAGGCTGAGTTGTGTGTCTGCTAGTGTGAAGAGGTGCTGGGTGTTAGAACATGGGATTTGGAGAGAAGACCCAGGGAAGGGAAAACTGTTGGCTGCAAATAGACAGCCTGAAGGGATGGGAGTAAGGAACTCCACAACTGGGAAAGTTTGTGAAAGAAGCCCATGCTGCCATAGACGCAGGGCACTGTTGTTGAGTGGTGCACAAGGGGTGAGGCTGCCATTGCACCCCCTTCCCCATGCACTGGCCCCTGCCTCCACAGGTACTAGGAGGGGCGCCTGTCTGAGCAAGCTAATGTGCCCTTTCTGCCAAAGCCTCCTCCAGTGCCACGAGCCCTGGTGGGCTTGTGTTCCATGCCCATCACCACCTCCACCCCCTCCCACCTGGGTGGGCATGTTTGGAAAGATGTCATAGGAAGAACAGACACAGAGGTGGGGCTCAAACCACAGCTGAGCCCTAGGTGCCATGCAACTGAGGAAGAAGACTGAAATTTCTCCTCATGGCTGTGGGAACTGGATTCACACACCTGCTGTGGATTTTGTAAGCTTGAGGCATGGGGGACGTCTAAATGGATGAGTGCTCTTGTAGTTGAGATAGGTCTAGCTTTAGCAACTGTGGACTTTGTGGTTATGCCTACGCAGGAATGTGTCCAGGTCAGAATCTGAGCTGCTTCCATGGTTCACACAGCAGGTCCAGGTACATGATCACTGCAGTCCTGGGACCTGAATTTAGTGGATCTGTGCTGGTGGCCTAGTGAAAACAATGCCTGAGAGACACTAGGGCCAATTACCAGCATACCCACAGTTAAGGTGTGGCTGAGAGCTGTTCCAACAACAGTGTAATTTGTGAGCCAGCACAATGAGTGAAAAATGACACAACAGAGTGCACTCACAGGTGAACATCTCAAAAGGAGGAAAACTCAGTGGCTTTTCTTCCAGTAGTAGTGCTCCAATCTGGCCTACCCCTCACCAAGGATCAGAAACACAGCTCAGAAACAGAACCAGGGAGATCTCAAGTTCAAGATAGTGGAGTAGAAAGACAAGGGCTCACCCCTACTTAGAGAAACACCAAAACCACAACTAACTGCTGAACAACCATCAACAGTAAAACACAAGACCTACCAAAAAAAGATACCTTACACTCAAAGACAAAGAAGAAGCCACAACAAAATGGGAGGAGGGGTGAAATCTCAATAAGATCACATCCAATACCCAGCAAGTGGGTGACTCATGGACTGGAGAGCAATTGTACCACAGAGGTCCTCCCACAGGAGTGAAAGTCCTGAGCCCCACATCACGTTTCTCAGCCTGTGGGTCCAGCAACAGGAGAAGACCCTAGAAAATCTGGCTTTGAATGACATTGGGGTTTCATCACAGGAAATCCATGGAACTGGGGGAAACAGAGACTCCAGTCTTGCAGGGAGCACACAATGTTCTGTGGCCACCATAACTCAGGGGAAAAAAAGCAGTGACCCCTATAAGAGACTGGGCCAGACATATCTGCTATTATTGGATGATCCTCTGCGAAGGTGGGAGGTGGCTTTGGCTCATGTCAGGGACAGATACTGGCAGTAGTAGCTCTGGGAAGTACTCATTGGTGTGAGCTCTCCCAGAGGCCACAACTAACCCCACCCAACAGCCTGTGGCCTCCAGTACTGGGAAGCCTCAGCTCAAACAACCAACAGGGTGGAACACAGCTGCACACATCAGCAGACAGGCTGCTTAAAATTTTCCTGAGTATGGCCCTTCCCATCAAAGGAAGAGGACACAGCTCCACCCACCAGTGGAATTCCTCCTGTAAGGAAGCCTGCACAAGCCTCTTAGACAGCCTCATTCACCAGGCCAGATGGCATAAGCAAGAAAAACTACAAGCCTGCAGAATGGAAACCACAAACACAGAAATTTAGACAAAATAAGGTGGCAGAGGAATAAGTCCCACATAAAGAAACAAGATAAAACACCAGAAGAACAACAAAGTGAAGTGGAGATATGCAACCTGCCAAAAAAAAGAATTCAGAATAATGATAGTGAAGATGATCCAAGTATGGAGGCAAGGATCGATAAGATGCTAGAAATATTTAACAAAGACCTAGAAGAATTAAAGAACAAACAAATGGAGATGAACAATAAAATAACTAAAATGAAAAAGAAAAAACATAGAAGGATTCAATGCCAGAATAACTTAGGCCCAAGAACAGATAAGTGACCTGGAAGACAAAGTGGTGTAAATCACTGCCAAAGAACAGAATAAAGATAAAAGAATGAAAATAAATGAAGACAGTCTAAGAGACCTCTGGGGCATGTCAAACACACAGTAGAGGGGGTCTCAGGAGGAGAAGAGAGAGAGAAAGGACTTGAGAAAATATTGGAAGAAATAATAGCTGAAAACTTCCCCAACATGAGAAAGGAAACAGTCACCCAAATCCAGGAAATGAAGAAAATCCCAGGCAGGATAAACCTAAGGAGGAACATGTCAAGACACATAGTAATCAAAATGACATAAATTAAAGACAAAGAAAAAATATTAAGAACAACAAGGGAAAAATAACAAATAATATACAAAGGAACTCCCATAAAGTTATCAGCTGATTTCTCAGCAGAAACTCTTCAGGCCAGAAGGGAGTGGCATTATATATCTAAAGTGATGAAAGGGAAGAAACTGCAACCAGGAATACTCTAACCAGCAAGGTTCTCATTCAGAGTAATCAAAAGCTTTACAGACACATGAAAGCTAAGAGAAATCAGCACCACCAGACCAGGTAAGCAGCAAATGCTAAAGGAACTTCTCTAAGTGGAAAAGAAAGAGCCATGACTAGAAACAGAATTACAAATGGAAAAGCTCACCAGTAAAGGCAAACATACATAAAGGTAGGAAATCATCCACACACAAATATGATATCAAAACCAGCAACTGTGAGGAGAGTGCAAATGTGGGATATTTGAAAAGCATTTGAAATTAGAAGACCAGCAATTTAAAACAACATTTATATATATATAGACTTCTACATCAAAACCTCATGGTAACCACAAACTGAAACCTACAATAGACACACACACACACAAAAAGAAAAAGCAACCCAAACACAACACTAAAATTAGTCATCAAATCACAAGAGAAGAGAACAAAAGAGAAAGAGAAGAAAAAAGACCTACAAAACCAAGTCCTAAACAATTAAGAAAATGTCAACAGGAACATACGTACTGATAACTACCTTAATTTTAAATGGATTAAATGCTCCAACCAAAAGACACAGACTGGCTGAATGGATACCAAAACAAGACCTGTATATATGCTGTCTACAAGAGACCCACTTCAGACCTAAGGACACATATAGACTGAAAGTGAGGGGATGGAAAATTGTATTCCATGCAAATGGAAACCAAAAGAATGCTAGAGTAGCAATACTCATATGAGACAAAATACACTTTAAAATAAAGACTGATACAAGAGTCAAGGAAGGACACTACATAATGATCAAGGGACAAATCCTAGAAAATATAACAATTTTAAATACAATACATATGTACCCAACATAGGAGCACCTCAATATATAACCTAAATGCTAACAGCCATAAAATGGGAAGTCAACAGTAACACAATAATAGTGGGTGACTTTAACATCCCACTTCCACCAATCGACAGATCATCCAGACAGAAAATCAATAAGAAAACACAAGCCCAAAATGACACATTAGATCAGATAGATTTCATTGATATTTATAGAACATTCCATCCAAAAGCAGCAGAATAGACTTTCTTCTCAAGTGCATATGGAACATTCTCCAGTGCAGATCACATCTTGGGACAAAAATCAAGCCTCAGTAAATTTAAGAACATTGATATCATATCAAGCATCTTTTCTGACCACAATGCTATGAGATTAGAAATCAGTTAACAGAAAAAAATGGTAAAAAACACAAACACATGAAGGCCAAACAATATGTTACTAAATAAGCAATGAATCACTGAAGAAATTAAAGAAGGAAATCAAAAAATACCTAGAGGCAAAGGACAATGAAAATACAACTATCCAAAACCTATGGAACACAGCAAAAGCAGTTCTAAGAGGGAAGTTTACAACAATACAATCTCACCACAGGAAACAAGAAAAGTCTCATAAACAACCCAACCAACTGTCCAAGACTGAACCAGGAAGAAAGGAAAAGTATGAACAGACCAATCACCAGTAATGAAATTGAAACTGATTAAAAAATTTCCAAAAAACAAAAGTTCAGGAACAGATGGCTTCACATGTGAACTCTATCAAACATTTAGAGAAGAGTTAACACCTATCCTTCTGAAACTCTTCCAAAAAATTGCAGAGCAAGGAACACTCCCAAGCTCATTCTATGAGGTCACCATCACACTGATACCAAAACCAGACAAAGATATCACAGAAAAAGAAAGTTAAAGGTCAATATCACTGATGAACATAGACAAAATTCCTCAAAAATATATCAGCAAACCAAGTCCAGCAATTCATTAAAAAGATCAACACCATGCTCAACTGGAATTTATCCCAAGGATAAATGAAAGCCATATAGTCATCTTAATAGATGAAGAAAAAGCTTTTGACCAATTGAAAACGCATGTATGGACAAAAAAATAAAAAAAACACAAAAAAACAAAAATACTCTCCATAAAGTGGCAATAGAGGGATCCTACCTCAATATAATAAAGGCTATATAGAACAAACCCACAGCAAGCATCATTTGCTTCAGTGAAAAACTGAAAACATTTCCTCTGATATCATGAACAAGAAAAGGATATCCACCCTGACCACTTTTATTAAACATAGTTTGGGAAGCCCTAGCCATGACACTCAAAGAAGAAAAAGAAATAAAAGAAATAATAAAATAAAAAATAATATAAAAAATAAAACAAAATTAATACACATGAATCATTTGCATTCCTATACAATAACAATGAAAGGTCAGAAATAGAAATTAAGGAAACAGTCCCATTTACCATCACATCAAAAATAATAAAATACCTAGGAATAAACCTATCTAAGGAGGCAAAAGACCTGTACTCAGAAAACTATATGACACTGATGAAAGAAATAAAAGATGACATAAACAGATGGAGAGACATACCATGCTCTTAGATTAGGAGAATCAATATTATCAAAATGACTATACTACCCAAGGCAATCTACAAATTCAATGCAATCCTTATCAAATTACCAATGGCATTTTTCACAGCATTAGAACAAAAATTTCTACAATTTGTATGGAAACACAAAAGACTGCAAATAGCCAAAGTAGTCTTGAGAAAGAAAAATGGTGCTGGAGGAATCAGGTCCCCTGACTTGAGACTATACTACAAAGCTACAGTAATCAAAACAGCATTGTACTGGTACCAAAACAGAAAAATAAATCAATGGAGTAGGATAGAAAGGCCAGAGGTAAACCGATGCAACTATGGTCAACTAGTTGATGACAAAGGAGGTAAGATATACAATGGAGCAAGGACAGTCTCTTCAATAAGTGGTAATGGGAAATCTGTACAACTACGTGTAAATGAATTAAATTAGAACATTCTTTAACATCATACACAAAAATAAACTGAAAATGCATTAAAGACCTAAATGTAAGCCCAGATAGTATAAAACTCTTTTAGGAAAACATAGGCAGAACACTCTCTGACATAAATCACAGCAAGATCTTTTTTGATCCACCTCCTAGAGTAATGAAAATAGAATTCAAAATGAAAAAAAAAAGATCTAATTAAACTTACAAGCTTTTGCACAGCAAAGGAAACCACAAACAAAATAAGAAAACAACTCTCGGAATGGGAGAAGACATTTGCAAATGAAGTGACTGACAAAGGATTAATCTCCAAAATGTACAAACACCTTATGCAGCTTAATAACAGAGAAACAAAAAAAGCAGTCAAAAAATGGGTAGAACATCTAAATAGACATTACTCTAAAGAAGACACAGATGGCCAAGGAGCACATGAAAAGATGCTCAACATCATTGACTATTAGAGAAATGCAAATCTAAACTACAATGAGGTATCACTTCACACTGGTCAGGATGGGCATCATCAAAAAATCTACAAATAATAAATGCCAGAGAGCTTGTGGAGAAAAGGGAACACTTCTACACTGTTGGTGGGAATGCAAATAGGTACAGTCATGCTTCAGAACAGTATGGAATTTCCTTAAAAAAGTAAAAATAAAGCGACCATATATTTCAGCAATACCAATCCTGGGCATATACCAGGAGAAAACCATAATTTAAAAAAAAATACATGCATCCCAATGTTCATTGCAGCACTATTTACAATAGCCAAGACATGGAAGCAACCTAAATGTCCATTGACAGATGAATCAATAATGAAAATGTGGGATCTGCGGGAATGTGGGCTGAGCGGTCCTGCAGTGGTACCAACCTCCAGCCTGTCGCCTGGATTGCCCCTGACCCAGGTGCCCTGCTGCTCGGTGGCAGGAGGGCCAGCGGAGCACCATGGCCTGCATCCTGAAGCTGTGTGGATGAAAGGCTCTTGGTGCTCCAGCCAGGAGTCAGGGCTCTGTCTCTGAGGTAGGAGAGCCAACTTTAGGACACTGGTCACACAAGAGACCTCCCAGCTCCACATAATATTAAATGGCGGAAATCTCCCAGAGACCTCCATCTTAACACCAGCACCCAGCTTCATTCAACGACCAGCAAGACACAGTGCTGGACAACCTATGTCAAACAACTAGCAAAACAGGAACACAACCCCACCCATTAGCAGAGAGGCGGCCTAAAAGCATAATAAGGTCACAGACACCCCAAAACACACCACCAGACGTGAACCTGACCACTAGAGAGAAAAGACCCAGCCTCATCCACCACAAAACAGGCACTAGTCCCCTCCACCAGGAAGCCTACACAACCCACTGAAACAACCTTAGCCACTGGAGACAGACATCAAAAACAACGGGAACTATGTACCTGCAGCTTGCAAAAAGGGGACCCCAAACACAGTAAGATAAGCAAAATGAGAAGACAGAAAAACACACAGCAGATGAAGGAGCAAGATAAAAATGCACCAGACCTAATAAATGAAGAGGAAATAGGCAGTCTACCTGAAAAAGAATTCAGAATAATGATAGTAAGGATGATCCGAAATCTTGGAAATACAATGGACAAAATGCAAGAAACAGTTCACAAGGACCTAGAAGAAATAAAGATGAAGCAACAATGAACAATGCAATAAATGAAATTAAAAGTACTCTAGATGGGATCAATAGCAGAATAACTGAGGCAGAAGAACAGATAAGTGACCTGGAAGATAAAAGAGGGGAAATAACTACTGCAGAGCAGAATAAAGAAAAAAGAATGAAAAGAACTGAGGACACTCTCAGAGACCTCTGGGACAACATTAAATGCACCAACTTTCGAATTATAGGGGTTCCAGAAGAAGAAGAGAAAAAAAAAGGGACTGAGAAAATATTTGAAGAGATTATAGTTGAAAATTTCCCTAATATGGGAAAGGAAATAGGTACTCAAGTCCAGGAAACACAGAGAGTCCCATACAGGACAAATACAAGGAGAAATACGCCAAGACACATATTAATCAAACTGTCAAAAATTAAATACAAAGAAAGCATATTAAAAGCAGTAAGGGAAAAACAACAAATAACACACAAGGGAATCCCCATAAGGTTAACAGCTGATCTCTCAGCAGAAACCCTACAAGCCAGAAGGGAGTGGCAGGACATACTGAAAGTGATGAAGGAGAAAAACCTGCAACCAAGAATACTCTACCCAGCAAGGATCTCATTCAGATTTGATGGAGAAATTAAAACCTTTACAGACAAGCAAAAGCTGAGAGAGTTCAGCACCACCAAACGAGTTTTACAACAAATGCTAAAGGAATTTCTCTAGACAAGAAACACAAGAAAGGAAAAGACCTATAATAACGAACCCAAAACAATTTAGAAAATGGTAATAGGAACATACATATCAATAATTACCTTAAATGTAAATGGACTAAATGCTCCCACCAAGAGACACAGATTGGCTGAATGGATACAAAAACAAGACCCTTATATATGCTGTCTACAAGAGACCCACTTCAGACCTAGAGACACATACAGACTGAAAGTAAGGGGATGGAAAAAGATATTCCATGCAAATGGAAACCAAAAGAAAGCTGGAGTAGCAATTCTCATGTCAGACAAAATAGACTTTAAAATAAGGACTATTAAAATAGGCAAAGAAGGACACTACATAATGATCAAGGGATCGATCCAAGAAGAAGATATAACAATTGTAAATATTTATGCACCCAACATAGGAGCACCTCAATATATAAGGTAAATACTAACAGCCATAAAATGGGAGATCGACAGTAACACATTCATAGTAGGGGACTTTAACACCCCACTTTCACCCATGGACAGATCATCCAAAATGAAAATAAATAAGGAAACACAAGCTTTAAATGATACATTAAACAAGATGGACTTAATTGATATTTATAGGACACTCCATCCAAAAACAACAGAATACACATTTTTCTCAAGTGCTCATGGAACATTCTCCAGGATAGATCATATCTTGGGTCAAAAATCAAGCCTTGGTAAATTTAAGAAAATTGAAATTGTATCAAGTATCTTTTCTGACCACAACGCCATGAGACTAGATATCAATTACAGGAAAAGATCTGTGAAAAGTACAAACACATGGAGGCTAAACAATACACTACTTAATAATGAAGTGATCACTGAATAAATCAAAGAGGAAATAAAAAAATACCTAGAAACAAATGACAATGGAGACACAACGACCCAAAACCTATGGGATGCAGCAAAAGCAGTTCTAAGGGAGAAATTTATAGCAATACAAGCCCACCTTAAGAAGCAGGAAACATCTCGAATAGACAACCTAACCTTGCACCTCAAGCAATTAGAGAAAGCAGAACAAAAATACCCCAAAGCTAGCAGAAGGAAAGAAACTATAAAAATCAGATCAGAAATAAATGAAAAAGAAATGAAGGAAACGATAGCAAAGATCAATAAAACTACAAGCTGGTTCTTTGAGAAGATAAACAAAATAGATAAACCACTAGCCAGACTCATCAAGAAAAAAAGGGAGAAGACTCAAATCAATAGAATTAGAAATGAAAAAGGAGAAGTACCAACTGACACTGCAGAAATAAAAAAAAGTCATGAGAGATTACTACAAGCAACTCTATGCCAATAAAATGGACAACCTGGAAGAAATGGACAAATTCATAGAAATGCACAACCTGCCAAGACTCAATCAGGAAGAAATAGAAAATATGAAGAGACCAATCACAAGCACTGAAATTGAAACTGTGATTAAAAATCTTCCAACAAACAAAAGCCCAGGACCAGATGGCTTCACAGGTGAATTCTATCAAACGTTTAGAGAAGAGCTAACACCTATCCTTCTCAAACTCTTCCAAAATATAGCAGAGGGAGGAACACTCCCAAATTCCTTCTACGAGGCCACCATCACCTTGATACCAAAACCAGACAAGGATGTCACAAAGAAAGAAAACTACAGGCCAATATCACTGATGAACTTAGATGCAAAAATCCTCAACAAAATACTAGCAAACAGAATCCAACAGCACATTAAAAGGATCATACACCATGATAAAGTGGGGTTTATCCCAGGAATGCAAGGATTCTTCAATATATGCAAATCTATCAATGTGATAAACCGTATTAACGAATTGAAGGAGAAAAACCATATGATCATCTCAATAGATGTAGAGAAAGCTTTCGACAAATTTCAACACCAATTTATGATAAAAACCCTGCAGAAAGTAGGCATAGAGGGAACTTTCCTCAACATAATAAAGGCCACATATGACAAGCCCACATCCAACATCATCCTCCATGGTGAAAAACTGAAAGCATTTCCACTAAGATCAGAAAGAAGACAAGGTTACCCACTCTAACCACTATTATTCAATAGATGTTTGGAAGTTTGAGCCACAGCAATCAGAGAAGGAAAAGAAATAAAGGAATCCAAATTGGAAAAGAAGAAGTAAAGCTGTAACTGTTTGCAGATGGCATGATACTATACATAGAGAATCCTAAAGATGCTACCAGAAAACTACTAGAGCTAATCAATGAATCTGGTAAAGTAGCAGGATACAAAATTAATGCACAGAAATCTCTGGCATTCCTATATACTAATGATGAAAAATCTGAAAGTATAACCAGGAAAACACTCCCATTTACCATTGCAACAAAAAGAATAAAATATCTAGGAATAAACCTACCTAAGGAGACAAAAGACCTGTATGCAGAAAATTATAAGACACTGATGAAAGAAATTAAAGGTGATGCAAATAGATGGAGAGATATACCATGTTCTTGGATGGGAAGAATCAACACTGTGAAAATGACTCTACTACCCAAAGCAATCTACAGATTCAATGCAATCCCTATCAAACTACCACTGGCATTTTTCACAGAACTAGAACAAAAAAATTTGCAATTTGTATGGAAACACAAAAGACCCCGAATAGCTAAAGCAATCTTGAGAACGAAAAAAGGAGCTGGAGGAATCAGGCTCTCTGACTTCAGACTATACTACAAAGCTACAGTAATCAAGACAGTATGGTACTGGCACAAAAACAGAAAGATAGATCAGTGGAACAGGATAGAAAGCCCAGAGATAAATCCATGCACATATGGACACCTTACCTTTGATAAAGGTGGCAGGAATGTACAGTGGAGAAAGGACAGCCTCTTCAGTAAATGGTGCTGGGAAAACTGGACAGGTACATGTAAAAGTATGAGATTAGATCACTCCCTAACACCATACACAAAAATAAGCTCAAAATGGATTAAAGACCTAAATGTAAGGCCAGAAACTATCAAACTCTTAGAGGAAAACATAGGCAGAACACTCTATGACATAAATCACAGCAAGATCCTTTCTGACCCACCTCCTAGAGTAATGGAAATAAAAACAAAAATAAACAAATGGGACCTAATGAAACTTCAAAGCTTTTGCACAGCAAAGAAAACCATAAAGAAGACCAAAAGACAACCCTCAGAATGGGAAAAAATATTTGCGAATGAAGCAACTGACAAAGGATTAATCTCCAAAATTTACAAGCAGCTCATGCAGCTCAATAACAAAAGAACAAACAACCTCATCCAAAAATGGGCAGAAGACCTAAATAGACATTTCTCCAAAGAAGATATACAGAATGCCAACAAACACATGAAAGAATGCTCAACATCATTAATCATTAGAGAAATGTAATTCAAAACTACAATGAGATATCATCTCACACCAGTCAGAATGGCCATCATCAAAAAATCTAGAAACAATAAATGCTGGAGAGGGTGTGGAGAAAAGGGAACACTCTTGCACTGCTGGTGGGAATGTGAATTGCTTCAGCCACTATGAAGAACAGTATGGAGGTTCCTTAAAATACTACAAATAGAATTACCATATGACCCAGCAATCCCACTACTGGGCATATACCCTGAGAAAACCAAAATTCAAAAAGAGTCATGTACCAAAATGTTCATTGCAGCTCTATTTACAATAGCCTGGAGATGGAAACAACCTAAGTGCCCATCATCGGATGAATGGATAAAGAAGATGTGGCTCATATATACAATGGAATATTACTCAGCCTTAAAAAGAAACGAAATTGAGCTATTTGTAATGAGATGGATAGACCTAGAGTCTGTCATACAGAGTGAAGTAAGTCAGAAAGAAAAAGGCAAATACCGTATGCTAACACATATATATGGAATTTAAGGAAAAAAAAATGTCATGAAGAACCTAGGGGTAAGACAGGAATAAATATGCAGACCTACTGGACAACGGACTTGAGGATATGGGGAGGGGGAAGGGTGAGCTTTGACAGGGCAAGAGAGAGTCATGGACATATACATACTAACAAACGTATTAAGGTAGATAGCTAGTGGGAAGCAGCCACATGGCACAGGGATATTAGCTCGGTGCTTTGTGACAGCCTGGGGGTGTGGGATAGGGAGAGTTGGAGGGAGGGAGATGCAAGAGGGAAGACATATGGGAACATATGTATATGTATAACTGATTCACTTTGTTATAAAGCAGAAACTAACACACCATTGTAAAGCAATTATACCCCAATAAAGATGTTTAAAAAAAAAAAGGAAAGAAAGGGAGAACAGTACAATTTAGAAAAAAAAAATAATGAAAATGTGGTACATATATACAATGGAATATTACTCAGTCATAAAAAAGAATGAAATAATGCCATTTGCAGCAACATGGATGGACGTAGAAATTGTCATACTGAGTGAAGTCATACAGAACAAGACAAATATCATATATATGTGGAATGTAAAAAAATGAACTTATTTACAAAACAGAAATAGAATTTCAAATGTAGAAAACAATCTTCTGCTTAATAGGGAGTAAAAAGGAAGGAGGGGTAAGTTGGAAGATTGGAACTGACATATACACATTACTATATATAAAATCAATATCTAGTATGGAACTACTGTATAGTGCAGGGAACTCTACTTAATACTCTATAATGACCTATATGGTAAAATAATTTAAAAAGAGTGGACATATGTATATGTATCGTTGATTCACTTTGCTGTACAGAAGAAAGTAACACAACATTGTAAATCAACAATACTCTAAAAAAATTTTTTTAAAAACAAATAGGATAAGAGATATAGAAAATATTCAAATGAATAATACAAATAGTCCCAAAGTTACAAATATACTACAGCATAAAAATCAAAGGTTTTTTGTTGAATTTTGGGTAATTTTTTTTTGGAAT
This sequence comes from Phocoena sinus, assembly GCF_008692025.1. Taxonomy (NCBI): domain Eukaryota; kingdom Metazoa; phylum Chordata; class Mammalia; order Artiodactyla; family Phocoenidae; genus Phocoena; species Phocoena sinus. The sequence continues at coordinate 29,730,916 of NC_045780.1, read as the reverse complement.
AATTATATAAATGCATAGGGAATGCAAAATAAAATTCATATAAAAAAGAATAAGTTAAAGATATTACTTAGTAAGAAGGTCAGGACTCAGGTTCTCCAGCATGTTTTAAAGTGTTAAATAACAATGCCAAAATTTTCAGAAAAAAAAATACAACCAACAAATTCTATATCAATTTACTCCATTGTGCATGAGTGATGGTAACAGAATGGTACTCTCATATATGAACACATTCATACTCTTCATGAGTAATGTATTCTTTTCTAAAATAATACTTAGAACAATACTGCATAAGAGGGGGAAATTAACCAAAAGAAATTATCCAAAGGTATTGAGCTTTTCTAAAATGAAGAATCAAGTTTAAGTGAAGACAATTTTTCCAAAACACTGCTGCATCACCATCTCATATCTTTGTTCATGTATCACCAAAATTAAGCCAAAATTTATCAACATAAATGAAAATAAATATGGAAACTAGAAAGAGATGGAAACAAGATAAACATATCTTATAAATTCTACAAAAGAAAGGAATTTGTGACAGTGTTAATTTGACCAGACTGAAAAAAAGGTTACATACAAGGACCTGCTATAAGGATGTGGGAAGTCAAAAACCAAGAAAATACAAAGCCAAAAGCCTCTTTGAGAAACAGTTGAAGATTTTTAGATAGCATATCAATAAAATCCCCAGCAGATATTCACTCTGGTGGTTTTAAATCATATCCACAAAATCTCTGATACTTCATCAAAATTGTAAACTGATTATCTTTCCTTTGAATGTGGACTAGCTTTAATGACAAGCATCTAAAAAAAAATATATGGTAGTATTGATTTTGCATGATTCTGATGTTAGGTTAAAAAATATTATAAAGCCACCATACGGCTCTCTATCTCTTGGGATACCCACGCTGCAACTTAATTTACCATCTTGTAAGGAAGTCCAGGAAATATAAAGAGGTCATGTGTCTAGCTGACATTCCTGGCTAAAGTATCAATGATAGCCAGTATCAACTATTACACATGTGAGAGAGCTAGAATTTAGCTGATCCTAACCCTCAGTCTTTGGGCCAACTCAGCTGATGCCAAATGGACCAGAGATGACATGTCACCACTGAGCTTTGTTCAACTTGCATATTATATATATATATATATATATATATATATATATATAGTTGTTGCTTAAGGGACTAAGATTTATGTGGCTTGTTAAGAAGTAATAGATAAATGGAACATTCCTATAATTTCAAAAGGATTAAGAAGTGGCAAATGTTGATTATTAAAAGATTTGTAGCAGTAGTTTTTCAAGGATAAATCACACGCATTCAAAATAAATCACCTGTTCAAGGAGGCCCTGGTATAACGACACATAGCTAAATACTGTGAAGGAATTGAATTATCTTAGAAAAAGCTAAGCATTTCCATATTCTGATAATGAATTGCTCCAGGAGGGAAGCCAAAAACCAGCAACATCAAGTATTAGTAAATGAGACCAAATTAAAGAGAAAATGTTGATGGGAAATCTGCCACTATCAAAGCTACTTCAACATTAGAAAGAAACTCTATTATAGAGTTTTAGATGACTATGGAATCATAAAATGCTAGAAAACAAGGATTTGAGGCTTTTTAATTAGCTTCTGCCTACTTTTGTAGCTGACTGGCTCTTCATATTAGCAAAAACTAAATGTTCATATCTATTGGAGAAAATATACATTACATTTTAGAAATATAATCACATGGCCTAATCAACTATACATACTTCAGTAATACATTTAATTATTGTCTTATATCACATTGTATATAAACTTGTATAAACAGTGAGTTTTCTATGTCTTTTGAATAAAACTTTATAAATATAACAAATATTGTTTAACATAATTTTGGAAATTCTGGCAAGCACCATAAAACAAAAGGCTTAAGAAGTATAATTATTAGAAGATAGATTTTTTTCTTAGATGATTCTAGGAAAAGATCAATAATCATATAATATTAAAACTCACAAGAGAGTTCAAAATAGATGCCAAATACAAGGCTGTTTTACAAAATTCAATACATTTCTTCTAAATCCATAGTCACAAAAGAGAAAATATTAAAGAAAATATGCTATTAACAATAAAAATTTGAAATATAGTTCACTGTTTTTACTTCTTTCACAAAATTTGTCTGGGAATCTGGGCTTAATTTTATGTTGTGTGTAATTACTGATTTAAAAAAGAAATTAAATATATATGTAGAAATTTTATGTACAACTCTTAATTATTAAATATAATTTATGTTAAGTTAAATAATATAGGTTATGTATATATTTGTTACCTATTGTATCCACTCTAATTAAATATTGTATTAAATTAAAATAAATATATTTTAAATGCACAAAAAATTTTTTTTAGAAAAGTAAGACACCTAAAATGTCAAGTGATGTAATGCTTAGGAAATTTTGTGCAGAAATGGGTTAAAATTATAGAGGGTGTTAAAAATTTGGTTACAAAAGTATAGTATGCCAAGACTTCATAATTTTCAATTTTGCTTAAAAATTGAAGATTATGGAGTCTTGAGTTTCTAACATTGATGAGCTAACTAGTTAATCTTCTTCAAATCATGAGAAAAAAAAGAAATTGCAATGTTAGAAATTTCAGACATTGGTGAAAACATGAGTGTAAGTATGAAAATAAGGTGCCATTTGAAATAAATTTTAATAATCCTACTCTATGGACATAATTTTTAATAAAGTAAAAGTGATTTTAGAAGACCATGGAACAAATCAAAGAGAAGATGCAGATTTTAGAAAATCTATTTCACATGACAGGCAAAAAATTTCAAAAATGTTTCTTAAAAAGTTCTAGTGGTAAGTTAATTCATCATGATTGATTCATTTATTTGAAAGCATCATGTTTATTTTATATATTTTCCAGGTATCTTTTTTTAGTAATAATACAATAATGTCAAATATTTGCAATTCAAAATAAATTTTCAAAGATTGGAAGGAATTAAAAAGAACTTGTGACCACAAAAAGTATAATTTTCATTATGATGTTTTTCTAAAGCAGAAGTGTTTTTTAAAAAAAATGTTCAAATATATTTTAATAGATGATGCTTCGCAGAGGTTGATAGTACAAGGGAAATAAAAATGGCAGAATACCTGGAGAGTTATTTTAGATGTTGCTATGTTTTGTACAAAAAGTAATTTACATCTTAGAAGATCAGAAGAATTTATTTAAGTCCAAATGCTGGAATGTTTCTAAATTTAGTGGAATTTATGGGCCATTATCATGTTGATATAGCTGGTCATAAAAAGAAATCTACATCTTATTTATCTAACAAAGGTATAAAAGGAATTCATAATGCTAGTAGAATATAACACTAGATATGAAATACTGGGAAGTATACTAAAATAATCAATATAATTTTATTCACTATAAAATGTAAAGTAACACTGAGTTGGATAAATGAAATGTTACATTTTATTTAGCTCTGTGGTTATGCATTTAAATTGAAACAAATGGCACTATTTTATCATAAAATCAAAGTTGGATCCAAACCACATAGAAGTGTTGCTCTGAATGAATTAAGTTATATTCAATTATGCAAATTTATATGCATTTCCACAGTGTATCAGTGACACAGGATAAGGAAGATAACCTAGTCACCTGACATAACTCCAAAATCCAGTGACCTAAAGTAACAAGGTTTATTTTTTAACTCATCCTACATGTCCATTGCTGGCCAGAAGGAAATGTAGTTTCATATGCTCAGAACTTAGATGTAAGCAACTGGAAAGTCCCAGAATGACAAAGAAGAAAGAAAGATGGAAAACCATATAATCCATTTAACGTTTCCAACTGGAAGTTGTATAAACTCCTATTTCATTGACTAGGACAAATTATATAGTTATAACTTATTCTAAAGGGGCAGTGAAGTGAGACTCTCCCTTATTTTCAGAAAAGAAGACCTTTATACTAGTGAACAGCAGTATTGTCCCAGCCCCAAGCAAAAAAAAAAATATATATATACACACATTTATTTAAATATATTTACATCTATATACTTCTATATTTATTTGCTTTATCTTCTCTATGAGATAATTTAAGAATATTTCCCAAATATATTTTCATATATTATCTCACAGATTAACAAATAACTGAAAAATACATGCCAGTCATTATCTTCACACATTTGTAAATGACAGAATTAGTACTATAATCCAAGTTTGCACATTTTGAATCCTCTTTATTTTCTTGCTTAGCAAAAGTTTAAAATATAAATTTTGTGAAGTCAGAAATGTTATTTCAGATATCTACTCATAGAACCAAATCATTGTCTAAAATGTATCCAGGAATAAATATAAGAAATTGATTTTTACCTTGATTCCACTCAGAATTTGATATTAAGCCACAAATTCTTGAAAATTAGCAAAGCATTATTTCCCATATTGTGTTTTAATGTCTACATTTGGATTATCTGACTATTGCTACACAGTTAACCACCTCAAAAGCTTATTGCTGAGCTTCTTCATCTTCTGAACTTGTTGTGAGCTGTGGTGAGCCATCTATTTGCTTGACTAAGCGCTCAGGAAGCCAGCGAGTTCCAGGCGCTGATCTGGGAAAGATACACACGTGACCATGTCCCCAAATCAACACAGGATCAGGACCATGCCAAGTGCTTGTTAACGGATCTTTCCAGAGGACCTCCGGAGATTGAGAGGACAATCTTGGCCCAGCCATCAACCTCTCCCCTGCAGAATGGCAGATGATTCTGATTTTATGAGTTTTCTCCCAGGGAAGTTAACCCTGAGCCGAGACAGTCTTTAGATAATGTAAACCACCATCTGGCAACCTTCCCTTTTCTAGTCTATATAATCTGCAACTGTAGCGCAATAAAATTTGCCTTGCAACCAAAAAACAAACAAACAAACAAAAAGCTTATTGCTTAATACAACAATTGTCTGTTTTTGTTTTTCTTTCCTCTTTATTGTATGGGTTGTCTGTATTGTTTCTGTACTGTTTTCTTAGGCTTCATTCATGTGGTTGTATTTATCTGAAAGATCAGATGTCCAAGACGGCCTCACTCTTGTCTGCTAGATAGTACTGGTTGTTAACTGGGGTACTTCACTTCTCCTTCATGTTGCTTTCTTACTCTAGTCAGTAGCAGTATCAACCTCTTCATACTGCAGTTTCAAAGCAGGCTTCTAAGCAGTTAGAAGAAGGTAGAAGAATCAAAACCTCTTGTGGCCAAGTGCCATAGTGTACCCATTACTTCCATCACATTCTTTTGGTCAAAGCACAAGCACAGCCCAGATTCAAGTGATAAGAATAGTCTCACTCTGAATGAGAAGTGATACAGAAAAAATTTTGTCATGTTTAAGCTGCTGAAGAATTTTCCATTATGATTCTATGACGTGTAATCAGATAAGTAATCTAGAATAAGACGTATAGCAAAATATTTTTTAAATTATTGATAGATAAATCTTCTTCCATTACAAGCCATACTAATATAGGACATGAGACTAGAAAAATATTAGAGTTGAATGCCTGTGTGTGAGTGGTGTGTATGTGTGCATGTGTGTATGGGTGATAGTGGGGGAAGGAGATTCCTTGATGTTTCAGGCCTCTTCATCATTCCTTTTTTCTTTAATCAATGTATATCAACAAAATATCTTTTGAAATTGAGTTTCCATTCATGACAACAGTGTTTTGAGGTTGCTCGCTTGCAATTAGATCATTTAACAGAGGTTCACAGCAGTTGTCTTATTCTATTATTTTTTTGTGAAATATACCATTTTAAGGCCAAATGAGGCATATAATTGTAAAAGTTTCTAGCATCGGTACATTTAGGATACATTTATGAAAGCTAGGTGATCTGAAATATGTTAGGGATCTTTTCACAGAACATCTACATTTAATTTTTAGAACAATGGCCACAGGTGGAGTCATTTACAAAAAGGGACAGATAAAATGCTGAATGAAAATTAGACAAGAATCACCAACTGCTTACATTCAAGTGTCCTAGCAAATGATTTAGATTGACAGATAGCTTGGAGGGTTGCTAAAAAGGGACCATATGTCTGATAATTTCAGGGTGATGACAGTTGAGAGAACTGAGCCTTGCCTTGATTGGGTTATAGAACTTGTGAATATCACAATCTCTGTCAGAAACTTGAGAGGCACAGACACATACTCCTCCACACCAGCCAGAGGCAGAACACAGTGCTCAGCTGAGCAGCTCATTTGAAAACTCCATGACACCCTGAACATTTTTCATGTCTTTTTGTTTTTTGACTAGACAGAATCACCCATTCCACCATCTGATCATGAGGAATGAAACATTCTTTTATTATCAATTTGGACTGACATAGCTAAAATCAGAAATTTAAAAATGCAATTGGAAAATGGAGGAAACAATCTCGTAATATTTTTTCAAGGCTCTAAGTTCTACTTATTGCCAAATAGCTCTAACACAGAAATGTTCATAAATGCATTTTAAATGATTATTTTTTAAAAGCTTGTGAAATATTACAAAGTTGGGAAAACAAACTAAAAATGCCAGATTCCCTACTAGCTTACTAAGCATTAAAAGAAACTAACTTGAAAAGATAAATCTCAAACTACCTTCATCTCCAGTAAAGATAAAGTTTGATTACTTATAGATAAATCTTTAATGCAAGATTTATCTATAAGTTATGAACAGCATATTAGAAATATTTAAGCATAAATCTTCTCTATGACAGTGGACAAGTGTAAAGAGACAGTTCATCTTCTCCTATCAGTTACACCCAGAAGCTACTAAAGTATCGAATCTTGGAGCAAGAAGATTAATAATATTGCATTCAATAGGTAGCATACAATGAGGATTGTGTTTGAAATTGGATGAGATTCCTCAAACATACTTAAGGTATCTCTATGGCGCATATATATATATATATATATATATATATATATATATATATATATAAACATCTTTATTGGAGTATAATTGCTTTACAAAGGTGTGTTAGTTCCTGCTTTATAACAAAGTGAATCAGCTACACATATACATATATACCCATATCATATCCTCCCTCTTGTGTCTCCCTCCCACCCTCCCTATCCCAACCCTTTAAGTGATCACAAAGCACCGAACTGATCTCCCTGTACTATATGGCTGCTTCCCACCAGCTATCTATTTTACATTTGGTAGTGTATATATATTCATGCCACTCTCTCACTTAGTCCCAGCTTACCATTCCCCTTCCCCGTGTTCTCAAGTCCACTCTCTATGTCTGCGTCTTTATTCCTGTCCTGCCCCTAGATTCTTCAGAATCTTTTTTTATTTTTTTTTGAAGATTCCATATATCTGTGTTAGCATACAGTATTTGTTTTTCTCTTTCTGACTTACTTCACTCTGTATGACAGAGGTGTGGAGAAAAGGGAACCCTCTTGCACTGTTGGTGGGAATGTAAATTGATACAGCCACTATGGAGAACAATATGGAGGTTCCTCAAAAAACTAAAAATAGAATTACCATATGACCCAGCAATCCCACTACTGGGTATATACCTTGAAAATACCATAATTCAAAGAGTCATGTACCAGAAAGATCATTGCAGCTCTATTTACCATAGTCAGGACATGGAAGCAACCTGTGTCCATCAAAAGATGAATGAATAAAGAAAATGTGCCATATATATACAATGGAATATTACTCAGCCATAAAAAGAAATGAAACTTAGTTATTTGCCGTGAGGTGGATGGACCTAGAGTCTGTCATACAGAATGAAGTAAGTCAGAAAAAGTTCAATGGAACAGGATGGAAAGCCCAGAGATAAACCCATGCACATATGGTCACCTTACCTTTGATAAAGGAGGCAAGAATATACAATGGAGAAAAGACAGCCTCTTCAATAAGTGGTGCGGGGAAAACTGGACAGCTACATGTAAAAGAATGAAATTAGAACACTCCCTAACACCATACACAAAAATAAACTCAAAATGGATTAAAGACCTAAATGTAATGTCAGATATTGTAAAACTCTTAGAGGGAAACATAGGCAAAACACTCTATGACATAAATCACAGCAAGATCCTTTTTGACCCATCTCCTAGAGAAATGGAAATAAAAACAAAAATAAACACATGGGACTTAGTGAAACTTAAAAGCTTTTGCACAGCAAAGGAAATCATAAACAAGACAAAGAGACAGCACTCAGAATGGGAGAAAATATTTGCAAATGAAGCAACTGACAAAGGAATAATCTCCAAAATTTACAAGCAGCTCATTCCACTCAATATCAAAAAGCAAACAACGCTATCCAAAAATGGGCAGAAGACCTAAATAGACATTTCTCCAAAGAAGATATACAGATTGCCAACAAACACATGAAAGGATGCTCAACATCACTAATCATTAGAGAAATGCAAATCAAAACTACAATGAGGTATCACCTTACACCAATCAGAATGGCCATCATCAAAAATTCTCTAGAGCCTTTAAAAAGGAAGTCAGTTGGAAAGATGAATCTACAACTCTGGCTAAAATGCAGAAAGAAAGACATTGTTTGGTAGAGAAAGAGATAGAGAGAAGAAGAGAGAGATAGGCTCCTAGAGGAGAGAAAGAGCTCCCACACTTACCCATTAATAAAGAGGAGCCCCTGCCCCTGGATGTTAGCAGAGGCCAAGTGAGGAACATGGTCATCTACCCTCATATGGCAATAATTAATTGTCCCCACACCCTTCTCTGCTGCAGTGCTGTCAGTGAAAGCCAACTCAAACAGAAGGTTTAGTAATATTCAGAGACTCATACCATAATATCTAAATCATGCACACTTCAACTAAAAATCATACCTTGTACAAAGAACCAGAGAAACAGAATTCACCAGAAAACACAATTCACATGAAAAAATAAATCAATAGATGACGACATCAAGATGACTGAGATTTTAGACTTGACTCTCTAGAGTTTAAAACAGCCATCATAAAAAAATTCTCCAACATGCAATCATGAAAATTGAAACAAATGGAAAAATAGAAAGTCTCAGAAAATAATCTTTATAAAGAACCAAATATTAATATTAGAACAGAAAAATAAAATGACTGAAATATAAAACTCAGTAGATGGATTTGTACTGTATGACTCCATTTAGATAACATTTTTGAAATTATAAAATTATGGAAATGGAGAATAAATTAGTGGCTTCTGGAAGTGAAGGATGGGGGAGATGGGTGTGTCTATAAAAGGGACATATGAGGCATTCTTGGAATGACCAGGATGGTCTTGATATATCATTTTCAATATCCTGGTTTTTATAGTGAACTATATTTTTGCAAGGTACTACCATTGGGGGAAAGTAGGTAAATTGTACAAAGTTTTTCTTTATAATTTCTTACAACTGCATATAAATGTACAATTAATCTCAAAACAAACAGCTTAATTAAAATATTTAATGATAATAAAAATAATATGAAAGAAAACTCTTATCAGAAAATTTTTAAAAGTGCCTAGCCTCCCCATAAGAAATTGAGAGGATATTTTCTAGATTATTCAAAAATGGACTCCAGTCTAAACATATCCCAGCCACATTTGCACTGTCACAAATAGGTGGAGACTTTCGTGACCTTAGTTGCTACGTGGCAGTCTAGTATTCCAGATGGACTGCTGGACAGTAAGCCTTACATGCAACATTTACTGCTCATTACATGTGCAGTAAAGCCAAGTAAGTCATGGGAAGAAGTAGAGTGAAGCTCAGAGGATAGCTCAGAGGGTAGTTCTCAATGCTTTTGTGACTGGACAACCTAACTAAAGTTAGACTAATTATTATTTACATAAATAATTTTCTCATTTCACAATTCATAAAGTGTTCTTTAAAATATACTTACTGTTACTATTTATAGATGTAATTAATTGCAATTGTCCACTATGTAGGTGAGCCATGGGACTTAAGTTTTCTAAATCTGAGTTTTATCAGTTTTATCACCTGAAATACAGAGACTATATAGACTATCTCAGAGTATTACTTTGAAAATATAAATATATAAGTACAAAATTGAGAATATATATACATAAAACATTCCTGAAATGTCAATATTATAGAAATAGAGAATAGGTTAGTGGTTGTCAGTGGTTATGGGACAGGTGGGTCTATAAAAGGTCAGTATGAGGTTTTTTTTTATTTTATATGTATATTTATACATAAATATAAATTACTTGCATGTGTGTATGTGTACACACACACACATCAAATTATTTAACCTAGACCCTGACATGCATTAAATGGTTAATATGTAGTAGTCATTGTTTTCAATAACAAAATATTTGAAATGAATAATTATAATATTACTAGAAGAATACTAGGAGAATAAAAGGTAGTTGTCACACAGTCATGCCTTGAAGAATAAGCAGCATTTTCAGAAGCAGAGAAAAGTGTGAAAAATAAATTCAATCCAGATCAATTTACTGTCATCGAGTGTAGTTCTATAAATATTAGCAATATCCAGGAAAGAGAACAAAGGGATCAGTGATCATACAGAGCCACACAGAGCATTGTTACAGCACAGTTCCAGCATGACACCAACGCACAGCTCTATATCACCAAGTATTGAATTTGCTTCATATTGAAAAAAGTCATCCATGACATCCTCAATCACACTGATTCAAAAATGATAGTAAACAGGCTTTTATCTAAAATAACTTATTATCCTAAATTGTCAGCCTTGAGAATCACTAAAAAACGGAGAGAAACAGAAAGGGAGTGAGATGTGTTAGAGATACGAGCAAATAATATAGTGTGATTCATTTTTAACATAATGAGGCTATTATACCCAGTGACAGACTATCTATGACAGATATAGTTAATATAAAGGGGACTCTTCAAAACAAAGCTGAAAAAATACACTGAAATTCCAAAGAGCTACAAATCATATTTAAAATTACAGCTCAGTAATGAAAGGTTAAAATGTCAGCACAATATCAGTGTGAAAATCTAAGATCACATCTTGAGAGATACAGGCTGTTTTTTCTCTTAGCCAATTGCCTCTAACCAGGAAATGTTCATGTTCCAAATAACCATGTTATTGTGTTCCAAATTCTAAATTAAAGGGAGAAATATATGTTTTTATTACATGCTGGTATTTATGTATATTATGTAATATCTATCTATATTATATAATCTATATGTTCTATAGCTATATTATATCTATGTAATGTCCATAACGTAGTATCTATTACAATCCACTGTACCTCCCCCGTGTCTAAGGCATTATTTGAGGCCTTTTACACTTATAAAGTATTCTCATCTCAACTTTCCAGTTTCTGTATTCCCATTCCTATTTCTAATCAAGAATGCCTGTAAGAGGGGCTAATTATCCTGCCCCAAGGTCAGGTAACTGTTTTTTTTTTTTTTTTTTCCACACTAGGAGGAGATAGGTTAATTTAAAAAGCATGTCATATACATCAAAAGGAGATAAATGTGTATTTATATACTGCAATGCAAGTTTACACAAGTTTATCCTCCAAATGCAAATGTCCTTATATGCATACATCGTTCATCCATTCATTCATTCACAGTCATTTTCTGAATAATTCCCATATGTCAGATAGCATCATCTACTTTAAATATAATATAGTCTTCCTAAGATTAATGTTATTATGCTCTTGGATTTATTGATGCATTAAAATGGAGTAATAATATATATCATACATATTGCTTTGGTGGTCAGAAAGATAATGTGAGAGAAGTGCCTAGTATGGTAGATACTTAGCAAATACATGTTTTGTTTTGTTTGTTTGTTTGTTTGTTTTTGCGGTACGCGGGACTCTCACTGTTGTGGCCTCTCCCGTTGTGGAGCACAGGCTCCGGACGCGCAGGCTCAGCGGCCATGGCTCACAGGCTTAGCCGCTCTGCGGCATGTGGCAACTTCCCGGACCGGGGCACGACCGCGCGTCCCCTGCATCAGCAGGCGGACTCTTAACCACTGAGCCACCAGGGAAGCCCTACATGTTTAACTTATAAAGTATTATTATAATAAAAAATGCATGTAGTAAATTTAAACTTGAAAAGCCATGAATGGTATTAAAGGAAAAAATAGTCTCTTTTCCCTTCCTGTTTTCAATTCTCAAGTGTAGTCATTTTTATTATAGAAGTGTTTAGTTCTTAGAATATTCTAAAACTGCCCTGTCCAACACAATAGTCACTAGCTACATATGGCTATTTAAATTCACATTAATTAAAATAAAATTAAAAGTCAGCTTCTCATTCACAACAACGAAATTTCAAGTGCTCAGTAGTCATATGTGTCTAGTGGCTATCCAGCTGGACAGCCAGAAATAAAATATTTCCATCACTGCAGAGTTCCTTAAGCAATATACTTAGACATTGGTATTGTTAGAAGCTTGAGGAAAGTGTCAAGTCATCTTAGATAAAAGTTTCATAAAGTCACAATTATTCTTGCACAATGCTAGAGTAATTAACATCTGGGAGACCATAATCAAAATTCTTAGATATTTTATAATGGGTTTTTTCTTCCCTCTGCTTTGGAAAAGACAGGTTTCCATGTTTAAACCTCCATATAAACTAGGTGTCTTTTGTCTGGATTCCATTTATTTTAATTAAAACTATATCCTCTATAAATACTGGACTCACAAATGGTAGCGAGGTACTCACTCTCAGAAAGTCACAAGGGAACTGACACTGGAAGAGAAGCAATTTTCTGTCTTCCTTCAAAATGTTACTTGGGGAAATTCTCTTTTTTATCCTTCTCCCTCTCTCTTCTAATGACTTACAGCTAAATTTCATTAAGTTACATGCATTTCTGTGGTGATTCCACCTCTAATTCTTGATTCTGCTACTTTTGACAATATATATGAACTCTCTAGAAACAAGATTTGGAAGTTTGGAATTTAATTCACTTACAGACACATCCCTCTTGTTTTCTTAGACATTCCCACTGTACATTTAGACCCAGCCCTTCTAAGACAAATTATGCAATCTATTCAGAAAACTTTTATTTCCTTTTCCTTTCCTTTCCTTTCCTTTCCTTTCCTTTCCTTTCCTTTCCTTTCCTTTCCTTTCCTTTCCTTTCCTTTCCTTTCCTTTCCTTTCCTTTCCTTTCCTTTCCTTTCTTTTCCTTTCCTTTCCTTTCCTTTCTTTTCTGTCTTTTGCCTGAATTCAAAGCCTTGCAAATGGCCTTTTCCTTAGGGCAGGGGAGCCAAGTGGGGATAAGGATAATTGAATCAGGGTTCCCATGAAGTATCCTTGATTAATGATTCCCCTAAAAGTTGCCTATGGAGTCTAAGCTTGAAGAATTCTCACACTTCTACCTGGCAGAATAAATCACATGACAAATGTATCAGCTTGCTATATTCCAGAAAACTGTAAAAAAAAAAAAAAATCTGCTTAATTGATAAACCTTCCTTTTAACCTTCATGTCATTATAAATTTATGTTACATGCACTCTTTTACTGCCATACCAATAGAAATTTGAGAGGGAAAATATAAATACGTATGGTCAGTCTGCTGCTGCCTGGATGTGGAAGCTGAATGCAACTTTGAAATATTTTTTTATTATATGGTGTTATATGAAAATAACACGTAGGCCAGCAGTTTGTATCTAATGCTAGATTGCTGTTTAATCTCCTGTAATGAGAAATAAAAGTGCTGGGAAGTTTATTGCTAGGAGGCTGTCCCCTCCGCTGGACAGCTCTTTTCCTTGATGCAAGAAGTAAAAGTTATTCTCCAGGGGTCCCCACAGGATCGGGCTGAGTCTGGGACCCAACTGAAATTACAAGGTTGTTTGGTTTTCTCTCCTTCCCTATTCTGCTTTCTCCAGCCCCCAGTGGTTTCTCCTGGGAACTTTTCCTTAATATATCATTTGCACCTGAGTCTTTGACTTAGTGTCTGATCTATGAGAATTGAGCCTAAGACACTTGGTACAGGAGGTGGTCCTGGGAATCAAGCTCTGAAATGGTGGTTGGTGGTTGGATCACTTGCCATCCAGATAACTTGCCTTATTGTCATGAGGACCCATCTCTGGTATTAGGTGAAGTGGGAAAAATCCTGGTGTGCTATAGAATTGCAATTGCTGGGAATTTTACTTATGTTAAAGTAGGACAGGATAATAATAAAAAGGATGCACTTTTGCATATTTATATGGCATCTGAGAGGTGTGTTGGGGATAGTAACTACAAGAAAATTGGAAATGGGTATTTGTTTCCTTTTTTATAAATTAGTTAATTAATTTTATTTTTTTGGCTGCATTGGGTCTTCATTGCTGTGTGCGGGCTTTCTCTAGTAGCAGCGAGTGGGGGCTACTCTTCATTGAGGTGCACAGTGCTTCATTGAAGCACTCTCATTGTGGTGGCTTAGCTTGTCACAGAACATGGGATCTAGGCACGCAGGCTTCAGAAGATATGAATGTATTTTTACTTTTGTTTTATTTATCAGTCAAAAAACTGACTTCTTTATTCAAATAAGTATGTTTTTAAAATAAATGCAGGCTGCTGTACAACCTTTCCAAAAGGATTGTTTTTCTTACATTGTAAACCACTATGGGCAGACAGAGTGTATTATATAATCTTTTCATTGTAAATTTATTTCTGAAAGATACTCCCACTATGATAATCTCAATTAATATAGATTACAATATAATATAGTATATATAATTATAATAATAATATTCTTAGTTGAAAAACTGAAATTCAAAATATATTACCATTGCCAGAATAAATATTTTTCTCGAAAAAGGGAAATTTATCTGTAAGAAATTGTACAGATTAACTTTACTCTTGACATAATCTTTGTTCCTGTTTCTTTCTCTTTGTAAAAATCGGATCCATTTGCCATACTTCTTCAATTATAAAGGGAGAGAGGAAGAATCATCTCAGATTCCTGAAAATGAATGTTACTTGACAAATTCCACACATGTGCCCACTTCCTCCTGTCCTCAGTCCAGGGTGGCTTTGAGGGGATTTTTTTCATTTTAATTATATATCATCACACTAATAAATATTAAACTGTTTATCCTTATCTCTTTTTCTCTCTTATTGTATTTTTCCGGAACTACTTACCATTAAAGAGCCTTCAGTCATGACACACAAGAGAGTAGATGGAAGTTTTGTTATACTTTTATGTTAAAAAAAAAAGTAACAAATTAGGATTCCTTAATCATGTAAGATGTAAACATATGTCTCTTGATTTACCATATGTCTCTTATTTACATATTAAATAAATTATGCTTCCTTTTTATCAAGATTAGTACAAATGCCATTCTAGCCTACTGGTCTGAGATTAACAATCCTAAAAATGTCATCCTCACTTATTTGTGAGAGCTATCCATAGTACCATCTCAAGTGAATTTAAGAGTAGGTTGTTCTGGTCCGTCTCCTGAAAGCTTCTCATCTCCTCAATATTACAATTCTTGAAACTAAAGACTTCATGGATTAGCTGTTGACTGGACATAGGTTTTATTTTTACTGAGGCGATTACAGTAAAACTCAACCTTGTTTCAGAATTGAGAAATCACTCTCACTAATTCCACCAAGCATTTACCTAATCTGTTACAACAAAGCAATTAACTGTCAATTAACCTTCTTCAAAGAGATATCTTCAGCTATCTCCAGTTCTTTAAATACAGGCCACAGCTAAAAATTTCCTCATAGTGAAGAAATCCTTTCTTCTGCTAATACCCTTTATTCTTAAAAGAGGGCAGTAAAGAAAGGGGTAGGTAAGAACATTCCTCTTTTCTTTGGCTGGGCTTTTGCTCTCTGGTGAACAAATACTTATGGAAGTATACATGTACATCTGTCAAATATATCTATATCTATCTATATCATCTATATCTATCTATATTATATGTTTTTAATGTAAGATAAATCCAGATTTCAAAGATAAAAACCTGTAGAATTTCATGAGTGCATCCAATTTGAATTATAAAATGATATTTAAATATGTAATCTGAAATATTGAGTAGCTATTTGCTTTTTATCTGGTGACTAAAAAGCTCACTGCTCAAATCTCTCCCAGAACAGTGAAAACTGTAATCTAAGGACTAATTATGTTTTCTAGTACAGAACACAGAAATTAGTCACAATGTCCCACTGGCAGAACACCAACTTTAGAAAGTATGAGATCATATCACCACTGAGCACTTTATTACAATTTTCTTCCTGACTTATTTGCTTATGACACTTCTGTATCTGGAATGGCATCAATCATAACACTTCTCTGCCTGCAAAAATCTGTTAAAGACAATCATCAATGTCATAGAAACAGTGAATCTCTTAGTCTCCCTTACCAAAAAAGACCTTCTATTATTATTCACTCATACAGTTTTATTGCAAGTTCATGCTATAAACTGCCAAAGCACTTGATCTATCAGACTCTGAATAAACAAGACACTATCTAATTATCCCGCCTTCTCTCAACAGTCTTTTTGCTTGTATATCACAACCTCTCTGGCCTGCTTTCATGTCCTTTGAGCCCTCTAGGGGGAAAGCCTTGCTTCCCCTCAAGACTTCTACTCATCCTCTTTTATTACGGAACTAATTCTGGCAACTTCTTTAGAGCTCTGAGAAGCCCTTCACTGCTCCTCAGATTAGATAAGTTAACCTAGTTACATAGCCTTGTATTAGGTTGTATTTTCATCTTATCATTTATAGCATAACTACAGTTTAATATTTTTTGCATCTGTCATGATCATTGATGCAGTCTGAAAAACTAACACAGTTTTTGTGCTATCGCATATGTTCAATACATATTTATGGAATAAATGAAGGAATAAATAAATACCTCATCCTATTTAACATATGCTGTTTTATTGTCATTGCAATTGGAATATATTTATGTATATTATGAAGTTGAAGTGTTTAAATCATAGAGTAGAATTTTTTCAAGAAAATGTTTAACTCTTAAAAATATTTCAGTACAATTAAGTATGTTCAGAACCAAATTGCCCATAATACATACTCAAAAATGTTATGTTGTTGATGATTTGGTTAGGGAAGACTTGGGCTAGTGATAGGGGTAGACGTCTCATTGAAATGGGTTGAGGAGTAAATGAGAAGTCAAAGGGAGGATAGAAGGCATTAGCTGAAAAAGTATCTGAAATTATGAGATACTCTGTGTGTATTACATATGTGGGGGATATTCATTTTGGATAAGACAAATGTGAGTGTGTTTAAAGTTATGGAACCAAGTCAGTAGGGATTTTGGGGTTATGCAGGGTAGGCAAAATAGTAGATGCACACCCCCTTGAAGGAGGAAAATTTTGGTATCCACTTTTTTCTGGTAAGGAAGGATAAGCTCTAGTTAGATAGGTCCCTTCATTGCACTAGTAGGGAAGAAGAAATGTATACGCAGTCTTGAAAGTTTAGTGACAGAATATTGAAGGAATTTCTTTCTGATAAGACAGATGATAAATGTGGTGAAGTAGGATTGGAGGATAGTGGAGAAATATTGCAAACTCTGCAGCATTAATTCAAAGCATGGAGTATCAATGGGCATATAGAATTTCTGGGTAATATTGATAGCTCAGTTAAGTTAAGGGACCCAAATTTCTAATGTTTTCAATCCCTGGTACTGTCTTTTTCTAAATAGTGTTTAGGAGCTCAAAGATGAGTACAGTCAAGATAGGGCAAGAAAGCTGATATTGTCAAGAGAGGGATTAAAGTTATAAACTATGGGCTGAGGTTCGGGCTTTGACAGTCAGATCCCAGGGGGAGGACTTGGGTGGGTTGCATGAACACAGCCTGAAGAGGGATAGTGCACCACAGCTAGCTGTGAGGACATCCAAGAAAAAGCCTGGACCTTCTGAAGAGGCAAGAGACCATTGTTTTTAGGTACACAAAGAGAAGGGTTCAGAGCACCACCTAAACCAGCTCCAGAGATGAGAACTAGCTGCAGCTATCAGCATGGACACCAGATATGGGTATGAAACAGGAAGGCTGCCGCTGCAGCCACCAAGAAGCCTGTGTGCAAGCACAGGTCACTATCCACACCTCCCATCCCAGAAGCCTGTGCAGCCTGCCACCGACAAGTTTATAGCAATGCAACCTACCTTAAGAAACAAGGAAAAATCTCAAATAAACAACCTAACGTTACACCAAATGCAATTAGAGGAAGAAGAAGAAAAACAACAAAAAGAAAACCAAACATAGCAGAAGGAGAGAAATCATAAATATCAGATCATAAATAAATGAAAAAGTAATGAAGGAAAAGAGAGCAGAGATCAATAAAACTAGAAGCTGGTTCTTTAAGAAGATAAACAAAATTGATAAACCATTAGCCAGACTCAACAAGAAAAAAAGGGAGAAGACTCAAACCCATAGAAGTAGAAATGCAAAAGAAGAAGTAACAATGGACACTGCAGAAATACAATGGATCATGAGAGATTACTACAAGCAAGTATATGCCAATAAAATGGACAACCTGGAAGAAATGGACACATTCTTAGAAAAGCACAACCTTCCCAGTCTGAACAAGGAAGAAATAGAAAATATAAACAGACCAAGCACTGAAATTGAAATTGTGATTAAATATCTTCCAACAAACAAAAGCCCAGGACCAAATGGCTTCACAGGTGTATTCTATCAAACATTTAGAGAAGAGCTAACACCTATCTTTCTGAAACTCTTCCAAAATGTGACAGAGTGAGGAACATCCCCAAACTGATTCTACAAGGCCACCATCACCCTGATACCAAAACCAGACAAAGATATCACACACACAAAAAAGAAAACTATAGGCTAATATCACTGATAAACATTGATACAAAAATCCTCAACAAAATACTAGCAAAGAGAATCCAACAGCACATTAAAATGATCATACACAATGATCCGCTGGGGTTATACTAGGAATGCAAGGATTCTTCAATATATGCAAATCAATCAACATGATAAACCATATTAATAAACTGAAGGACAAACACCATATGATCATTTCAATAGCTGCAGAAAAAGATTTTGACAAAATTCAGCACTATTAAAGATAAAAACCCTCCAGAAAGTAGGTATAGAGGGAATTTAACTCAACATAATAAAGGCCATATATGACAAACCCACTGCCAACTTTATTCTCAATGGTGAAAAACTGAAACAATTTCCTCTAAGATCAGGAACATGACAAGGTTGCCCACAATCACCACTATTATTCAACATAGTTTTGGAATTCTTAGCCACAGCACTCAGAGAAGGAAAAGAAATAAAAGGAATCCAAATCAGAGTAGAAGAAGGAAAACTGTCACTGTTTGAAGATGACATGATACTATACATAGAAAATCATAAAGATCCTACCTGAAAACTACTAGAACTAATCAATGAATTTGGTAGTGTGGCAGGATACAAAATTAATACACAGAAATCACTTGCATTCCTATATATTAATGATGAAAAATCTGAAAGTGAAATTAAAAAAACACTCCCATTTACCATTACAATATAAAGAATAAAATACCTAGAAATAAACCTACCTAAGGAGACAAAAGACTTGTATGCAGAAAATTATAAGGCACTGATTAAATAAGTTAATGATGGTACAAACAATGGTGAGATATACCATGTTCTTGGTTTGGAAGAAGCAACAATGTGAAAATGATTACACTAGAACAGAAAATTTCACAATTTGTATGGAAGCACAAAGGACTCTGAATAGCCAAAGAAATCATGAGAAAGAAACATGGAGCTGGGGAAATCAGGATCCCTGACTTCAGAATATACTACAAAGTTAGAGTAATCAGGACAGTATGGTACCTGCACAAAAAAAGAAATATAGATCAATGGAACAGTATAGAAAGACCAGAGTTATACCCACGCACATATGGTCACTTTATCTTTGATAAAGGAGGCAATAATATACAATGGAGAAAAGACAAACTCTTCAATAAATGGTGCTGAGAAACTGGACAGTTACATGTAAAAGAATGAAATTAGAACACTCCCTAACACCATACACAAAAATAAACACAAAATGGATTAAAGACCTAAATGTAAGGCCAGACACTATAAAACTCTTAGAGGAAAACATAGGCAGAATGCTCTGCTCTATGACATAAATCACAGCAAGATCATTTTTTGACCCACCTCCTAGAGAAATGGAAATAAAAACAAAAATAAACAAATGGGACCTAATGAAACTTAAAAGCTTTTGCACAGCAAAGAAAACCATAAAGAAGACCAAAAGACAACCCTCAGAATGGGAAAAAATATTTGCGAATGAAGCAAATGAGAAAGGATTAATTTCCAAAATATACAAGCAGCTCACGCAGCTCAATATCAAAAAAACAAACAACCCAATCCAAAAATGGGCAGAAGCCCTAAAGAAACATTTCTCCAAAGAAGATATACAGATTGCCAAAAAACACATGAAAGAATGCTCAACATCACTAATCATTAGAGAAATGCAAATCAAAACCACAGTGAGGTTACCACCTTACACTGGTGAGAATGGACATCATCAAAAATTCTGCAAACAACAAATGCTGCAGAAGCTGTAGAGAAAATGGAACCCTTTTGCAATGTTGTTGGGAATGTAAATTAATACAGCCACTATGGAGAGCAGTATAGATGTTCCTTAAAGAAACTACAAAATAAAACTACCATACGGCTCAGCAATCCCACTACTGGGCATATACCCTGAGAAAACCACAATTCAAAGTGAGGGAGGGAGGAGCTTCCAGATGGCAGAAGAGTAAGACATGGAGATCACCTTTCTCTGCAGAAATACATCAGAAATACATCTACATGTGGAACAACTCCTACAGAACACCTACTGAACGCTGGCAGAAGACCTAAGACCTCCCAAAAGGCAAGAAACTCCCAACGTACCAGGGTAAGGCAAAAGGAAAAAGAAAAAACAGAGACAAAAGAATACGGATGGTACCTGCATCAGTGGGAGGGAGCTGTGAAGGAGGAAGGTTTCCACACAGTAGGAAGCTCCTTCATGGCTGGAGACTGCAGATGGTGGAGGGGGGAAGCTTCAGAGCCATGGAGGAGAGTGCAGCAACAGTGGTGTAGAGGGCAAAGTGGAGAGATTTCCACAGAGAGAATCGGTGCTGACCAGCACTCACCAGCCTGAGAGGCTTGTCTTCTCACCCGCCAGGACAGATGGGGGCTGAGAGCTGAGGCTCCAGCTTCAGTCAGATCCCAGGGAGAGGACTGGGGCTGGCTGTGTGAACACAGCCTGAAGGGGGTTAGTGCACCACAGCTAGCTGGGAGGGTGTCTGTGATAAAGTCTGGACCTGCTGAAGAGGCAAGAGACTTTTCCTTGCCTCTTTGTTTCCTGGTGTGTGAGGAGTGGGGATTAAGAGCACCACTTAAAGGAGCTCCAGAGATGGGCATGAGCTGCTGCTATCATTAGGGACCCCAGAGACAGGAATGAGACGCTAAGGCTGTGGCAGCAGCCACTGAGAAGCCTGTGTACAAGAACAGGTCACTATCCAAACCTCCCCTCCTGGGAGTCTGAGCAGCAAGCCACTGCCAGGGTCCTGTGATCCAGCGACAACTACGCCGGGAGACAAAACAGTTTGCCTCAGGCTGGTGCAACGGCTCGCCAGCCTCTGCAGCCACAGATTCACCCTGAAGTCCACACCCGTGCCTTCCCCAGGCCTGAGTGAGCCAGAGCCCCCAAATCAGCTGCTTCTTTAAACAGGTCCTGTCTGAGCAAAGAACATATGCCCTCAGGCGATCTAACTGCAGAGGTGGGGTCAATTCCAAAACTGAATCCCAGGAACTGTGCAAACAAAGAAGAGAAAGAGATATCTCTCCCAGCAGCCTCAGGAGCAGTGGATTAAATCTCCACCAACAACTTGATGTATTCTGTATCTGTGGAATACCTGAATAGAGAATGTATTATCCAAAACTGAGGAGGTGGACTTTGGGAGCAACAATATGTATATTTGTTTCCTTTTTTTTTTTTTTTTTTTGACTGTGTATGTGTATGCTTCTGTGTGTGATTTGATCTGTATAGCTTTGGTTTTACCATTTGTCCTAGGGCTGTGTTTGTCCGTTTTTGTTTGTATTTTTTTCCTTCTCTTAGCATAGATTTTAGTGCTTGTTATCATTAATAGATTTGTTTTTTGGTTTGGTTGCCCTCTTCTTTATTTCTTTCTTCTTTTTATTAATTATTTTAAATTTTTTTAATAATTATTTTTATAACTTTATTTTATTTTAGCCTTTTCATTCTTTCTTTTTTTCTCCCTTTTATTCTGAGCTGTGTGGATGACAGGCTCTTGGTGCTCCATGCAGGCAACAGGGCTGTGCTTCTGAGTTGGGAGAGCCAAGTCCAGAACACTGGTGCACCAGAGACTTCCCAGCTTCACATAATATCAAACAGGAAAAATCTCCTGGAGATTTTCATCTCAACGCCAACACCCAGATCCACTCAACGACAAGCAATCTACAGTGCAGGGCACCCTATGGCAAACAACTAGCAAGACAGGAATACAACCCCACCAATTAGAAGAGAGGTGGCCTAAAATCATAATAAGGTCACAGACACTCCGAAACACACCACCAGACGTGGACCTGCCCACCAGAAAGACAAGATCCAGCCTCATCCACCAGAACACAGGCACTACTCCCCTCCACCAGGAAACCTACACAACCCACTGAACCAAGCTTAGCCACTGGGGACAGACACCAAAAAACAATGGGAACGAACCTGCAGCCTGTGAAAAGGAGACACCAAACACAGTAAGTAAAGCAAAATGAGAAGACAAAGAAACACACAGCAAATCTAACAAATGAAGAGGAAATAGGCAGTCTACCTGAAAAAGAATTCAGATTAATTATAGTAAAGATGACCCAAAATCTTGGAAATAGAATGGAGAAAATACAAGAAATGTTTAACAAGGACCTAGGAGAACTAAAGAGCAAACAACCAATGATGAACAACACAATAAATGAAATTTAAAATTCTCTAGAAGAGATCAATAGCAGAATAACTGAAGCAGAAAAACGGATAAGTGACCTAGAAGATAAAATAATGAAAATAACTACTACAGAGCAGAAAAAAGAAAAAAGCATGAAAACAATAGAGGACAGTCTCAGAGACCTCAGGAACAACATTATGTGCACCAAAATTTGAATTATAGGGGTCACAGAAGAAGACGAGAACAAGAAAGGGACTGAGAAATCATTTGAAGACATTATAGTTAAAAAATTCCTTAATATTGGAAAGGAAATAGTTAATGAAGTTCAGGAAGCACAGAGAGTCCCATACAGGACAAATTCAAGGAGAAACATGCCAAGGCACATATTAATCAAATTATCAAAAATTTAAAAAAAAGAAAAAATATTAAAAGCAGCAAGGGAAAAACAATAAATAACATACAAGGGAATCCTCATAAGCTTAACAGCTGATCTTTCAGTAGAAACTCTGTAACCCAGAAGGGTGTGGCAAGACATATTTAAAGTGATGAAGTAGAAAAACCTACAAACAAGATTACTCTACCCAGCAAGGATATCATTCAGATTTGACGGAGAAATTAAAATCTTTACAGACAGGCAAAAGCTAAGAGAATTCAGCACCACCAAACCAGCTTTACAACTATTGCTAAAGGAACTTCTCTAGGGAGGAAACACAAGAGAAAGAAAAGAGCAACAATAACAAACCCAAAACAATTATTAATAAGATAATAGGAACATACACATCGATAATTACCTTAAATGTAAATGGATCAAATGCTTCAACTAAAAGACACAAACTGGCTGAATGGATGTAAAAACAAGACCAGTATATATGCTGTCTACAGGAGACCCACTTCAGATCTAGGGACACATACCAACTGAAAGTGAGGGTATGGAAAAAGATATTCCATGCAAATTGAAATCAAAAGAAATCTGGAGTAGCAATTCTCATATCAGAAAAAATAAGCTTTAAAACAAACACTAGTAACAGAGACAAAGAAGGACAGTACATAATGATCAAGGGATCAATCCAAGAAGAAGAAATAACAATTTTAAATATGTATGCACCCAACATAGGAGCACTTCAATACATAAGGCAAATACTAACAGTCATAAAAGGAGAAATTGGGCTTCCCTGGTGGCGCAGTGGTTGAGAGTCCGCCTGCCAATGCAGGGGACACGGGTTCGTGCCCCGGTCCGGGAAGATCCCACATGCCACGGAGTGGCTGGGCCCGTGAGCCGTGGCCGCTGAGCAGTCGCGTCCGGAGCCTGTGGTCTGCAACGGGTGAGGCCACAACAATGAGAGGCCCGCGTACCACCAAAAAAAAAAAAAAAAAGGAGAAATTGACAGTAACACAATCATATTAGGGGACTTTAACACCCCACATTCACCAATGGACAGATCATCCAAAATGAAAATAGATAAGGAAACACAAGCTTTAAATGATACATTAAACAAGATGGACTTAACTGATATTTATAAGACACTCCATCCAAAAACAACAGAATATATTCTCTTCTGAAGTGTTCATGTAACATTCTCCAGGATAAATCATATCTTAGGTCTCAAATCAAGCCTTTGTAAATTTAAGAAAATTAAAATGCATCAAGTATCTTTTCCAACCACAATGTTATGAGACTAGATGTCAATTACAGGAAAACATCTCAAAAACTACAAACACATGGAGGCTAAACAATACACTACTTAATAACCAAGAGATCACTGAAGAAATCAAAGAGAAATTTTAAAAATACCTAGAAAAAAATGACAATGAAATATGATGACCCCAAACCGATGGGATGCAGCAAAAGCAGTTCAAATAGGGAAGTTTATAGCAATACAATCCTAACTTAAGAAACAAGAAACATCTCAAATAGACAAATTAAACTTACACCTAAAGCATTTAGAGAAAGAAGAACAACAACAACAAAAAAAAAAAACAAAGTTAGCAGAAGGAAAGAAATCATAAAAATCAGTTGAAAAATAAATGAAGGAAACAGTAGCAAAGATCAATAAAACTAAAAGATAACTCTTTGAGAACATAAACAAAATTGATAAACCATTAACTAGGCTCATCAAGAAAAATAAGGGAGAAGACTAAAATCAACAGAATTAGAAATGAAAAAGGAGAAGTAACAACTGTCACTGCAGAAATACAAAGGATCAAGAGAGATTACTACAAGCAACTATATGCCAATAAAATGGACCACCTGGAAGAAATGGACAAATTCTTAGAAATGCACAACATTCCAAGACTGAACCAGGAAGAAGTAGAAAATATAAACAAACAAATCTAAAGCACTGAAATTGAAACTGTGATTAAAAATCTTCCAAAAAATAAAAGCACAGGACCAGATGGCCTCACAGGTGAATTCTATCAAACGTTTAGAGAAGAGCTAACAGCTATCCTTCTCAAACTCTTCCAAAATATAGCATAGGGAGAGACACTCCCAAACTCATTCTATGAGGCAAAAATCACCCTGATACGAAAACCAGGCAAAGATATCACAAAGAAAGAAAGCTACAGGCCAATATCACTGATGAACATAGATACAAAAATCCTCAACAAAATACTAGCAAACAGAATCCAATAGCACATTAAAAGGATCATACACCATGATCAAGTGGGGTTTATTCCAGGAATGCAAGGATTCTTCAATATACACAAATAAATCAATGTAATACACCATATTAACAAATTGAAGGAGAAAAACCATATCATCATCTCAATAGATGCAGAGAAAGCTTTCAACAAAATTCAACACCTATTTATTACAAAAACCCTCCAGAAAGTATGCATAGGGGGAACTTACTTCAACATAATAAAGGACCTATATGACAAACCCACATCCAACATTGTCCTCAGTCATGAAAAACTGAAAGCATTTCCACTAAGATCAGAAAGAAGACAAGGTTACCCACTCTAACCACTATTATTCAATAGAGGTTTGGAAGTTTGAGCCACAGCAATCAGAGAAGGAAAAGAAATAAAGGAATCCAAATTGGAAAGGAAGAAGTAAAGCTGTCACTGTTTGCAGATGACATACTATACATAGAGAATCCTAAAGATGCTAACAGAAAGTTACTAGAGCTAATCAATGAATCTGATAGAGTTGCAGGATACAAAATTAATGCACAGAAATCTCTGGCATTCTTATACACTAATGATGAAAAATCTGAAAGTGAAATTAAGAAAACACTCCCATTTACCATTGCAACAAAAAGAATAAAATACCTAGGAATAAACCTAACTAAGGAGACAAAAGAACTGTATGCAGAAAATTATAAGACACTGATGAAAGAAATTAAAGATGATACAAATAGATGGTGAGATATACCATGTTCTTGCATTGGAACAATCAACATTTTGAAAATGACTATATTATCCAAAGTGATCTGCAGATTCAATGCCATCACTATCAAACTACCAGTGGCATTTTTCACAGAACTAGAACAAAAATTTCACAATTTGTATGGAAACACAAAAGACCCCAAATAGCCAAAGCAATTTTGAGAAAGAACAACAGAGCTGGAGGAATTAGACTATCTGACTTCAGACTATACTACCAAGCTACAGTAATCAAGACAATATGGTACTGGCACAAAAACAGAAATATAGATAAATGGAACAGGATAGAAAGCTCAGAGATAAACCAACACACATATGGTCACCTTAACTTTGATAAGGAGGAACAAATATACAATGGAGAAGAGAAATCCTCTTCAATAAGTGGTGTTGGGAAAACTGGACAGCTACATGTAAAAGAATGGAATTAGAACACTCCCTATCACCACACACAAAAGTAAACTCAAAGTGGATTAAAGATCTAAATGTAAGGCCACACACTAACAAACTTTTATAGGAAAACATAGGCAGAACACGCTGTGACATAAATCACAGCAAAATCCTTTTTGACCCACCTCCTAGAGAAATGGAAATAAAAACAAAAAATAAATCAGTGAGACCTACTGAAACTTCAAAGCTTTTGCATAGCAAAGGAAACCATAAACAAGACAAAAATACAACCCTCAGAATGGGAGAAAATATTTGCAAATGAAGCAAGTGACAAAGGATTAATCTCCAAAATTTATAAGTATTTCATGCAGCTCAATATCAAAAATACAAACAACCCCATCCAAAAATGGGCAGAAGACTTAAATAGACATTTCTCCAAGAAGATATACAAATTGCCAACAAACACATGAAAGAATGTTCAACATCATTAATCATTAGAGAAACACAAATCAAAACTACAATGAGATAACATCTCACACCTGTCAGAATGGCCATCATCAAAAAGCTACAACAATTAATGCTGGAGAGGTTGTGGAGAAAAGTGAACCCTCTTTCACTATTGGAGGGAAAGTAAATTGATACTCCCACTATGGAGAATACTATGGAGGTTTCTTACAATACTAAAAATAAAACTACCATACAATACAGCAATCCAACTCCTTGGCATATACCCTGAGAAAACCATAACTGAAAACGAGTCATGTACCACATGTTCATTGCAGCTCTATTTAAAATATCCAGGACATGGAAGCAATGTAAGTGTCCATCGACAGATGAATGGATAAAGAAAATGTGGCACATATATACAATGAAATATTACTCAGCCATAAATAAAATAAAATTGAGCTTTCTGTGGTGAGGTAGACGGCCCTAGAGTCTGTTATACAGAGTGAAGTAAGTCAGAAAGAGGAAAACAAATACTGTATGCTAACACATATATATGGAATCTAAGGAAAAATAAAGTCATGAGGAACCTAGGGGCAAGACAGGAATAAAGACACAGACCTACTAGAGAATAGGCTTTAGGACAGCGTGAGGAGGAAGGGTAACCTGGTATAAGTGAGAGAGTGGCATGGACATATATACACTATCAAATGTAAAATATATTTCTAGGGGAAAGCAGCCGCATAGAACAGGGAGATCAGCTCAGTGCTTTGTGACCACCTAGCGGAGTGGGACAGGGAGGTTAGGAGGGAGGGAGACGCAAGAGGGAAGAGACATGGAGATATATGTATGTGTATAACTGATTCACTTTGTTATAAAGCAGAAGCTAACACACCATTGTAAGGCAATTATACTCCAATAAAGATGTAAAAAAAAAACACAAAAAACAAAAATGGTCATGTACCACAATGTTCATTGCAGCTCTATTTACAATAGCTAAGACATGGAAGAAACCTAAGTGTCCAGTGACAGATGAATGGATAACGAAGATGTGGCACGTATATACAATGGAATATTACTCAGCCATAAAAAGAAATGAAACTGAGTTATTTGTAGTGAGGTGGATGGACCTAGAGACTGTCATACAGAGTGAAGTAAGTTAGAAAGAGAAAAACAAATACCATACACTAATACATATATAGGGACACTAAAAAAAAAAGAAAGAAAGCTTCTGGGGAACCTAGGGGCAGGACAGGAATAGACACAGACCTAGAGAATGGACATGAGGACACGGGGAGGGAGAAGGGTAAGCTGGGATGAAGTAAGTGGCATGTACATATACACACTACCAAATATAAAAGAGATAGCTCGTTGGAAGAAGCCGCATAGCACAGGATGATCAGCTTGGTGTTTTGTGTCCACCTAGAGGGGTGTGATAGGAAGGGTGGGAGGGAGAAGCAAGATGAAGGAGAAATGGAGATATATGTATATGTATAGCTGATTCATTTTGTTATACAGCAGAAACTAACACAACATTGTAAAGCAATTATACTCCAGTAACAATGTTTAAAAATAAAAATTTAAAAATTCTTAAAGTAAAATCATTAGTTACATTTTATGGTTACCACGGGGGAAGGGGGAGAAGGATAAGTTGGGAGATTAAGATTGCTGTATAGACATTACTATATATAAAATATATAACTAATAATGACCTACTGTATAGCACAGGGACCTCTACTCATTACTCTGTAATGACCTATATGGGAAAAGAATCGAAGAAAAGTGTGGATGTATATGTATATATATAACTGATTCACTTTGCTGTACAGCAGAAACTAAAACAACATTGTAAATCAACTGTTTGCCAATAAAAATTGGATTAAAAAAGTTGTAAACTATGTAGATGGGATGAAGAAGGATGAAAGGAATGGAATATTTTTAGAATAAGGAGAGAAAAAAAATGGGATAAATGAGTGTTATTGTGTCAGAGTTTTAGGACATTCACTAACAATCTCCCAAAGTGAGTTTTGG
Organism: Phocoena sinus; assembly: GCF_008692025.1. Classification (NCBI taxonomy): domain Eukaryota; kingdom Metazoa; phylum Chordata; class Mammalia; order Artiodactyla; family Phocoenidae; genus Phocoena; species Phocoena sinus. The sequence continues at coordinate 29,701,844 of NC_045780.1, read as the reverse complement.
TCTTAGAGTGGCATTTGTTATGGTTCCTTAAGCTGATGCCTGTTGTTTTGATTGCTGAATAGTTTTATATGTATGGAATTATTCTTTTTATTTTTAATGTTTACAGATGAAAAAGAAAGAGGTGTCAAGAGGATTATTCTGTTTCAATATTCAAAGACTTAGGCAAATAGGAAAGGGAAGAGACAAGTTTCCATTCCATGTAATCTTACTTTCCTCAAATTTTATGTTTGAATTCCTCATGGAGATTAAGGGAAGAAATTCTGTGGTAAAAAAAAAATAGCCTCAAAATGGATTAAAGACCTAAATGTAAGGCCAGAAACTATCAAACACTTGGAGGAAAACATAGGCAGAGCACTCTGTGACATAAATCACAGCAAGATCCTTTTTGACCCACCTCCTAGAGAAATGGAAATAAAAACAAAAATAAACAAATGGAACCTAATGAAACTTCAAAGCTTTTGCACAGCAAAGGAAACCATAAACAAGACCAAAAGACAATGTTCAGAATGGGAGAAAATATTTGCAAATGAAGCAACTGACAAAGGATTAATCTCAAAAATTGATAAGCAGCCATGCAGCTCAATAACAAAAAAACAAAGAACCCAATCCAAAAATGGGCAGAAGTCCTAAATAGACATTTCTCCAAAGAAGATATACAGACTGCCAACAAACACATGAAAGAATGCTCAACATCATTAATCATTAGAGAAATGCAAATCAAAACTACAATGTGATATCATCTCACACCAGTCAGAATGGCCATCATCAAAAAATCTAGAAACAATAAATGCTGGAGAGGGTGTGGGGAAAAGGGAAAACTCTTGCACTGCTGGTGGGAATGTGAATTGGTAAGCCACTATGGAGAACAGTATGGAGGTTCCTTAAAAAACTACAAATAGAACTACCATATGACCCAGCAATCCCACTACTGGGCATATACCCTGAGAAAACCATAATTCAAAAAGAGTCACGATGAATGGATAAAGAAGATGTGCTACATATATACAATGGAATATTACTCAGCCATAAAAAGAAATGAAATTGAGCTATTTGTAGTGAAGTGGATAGACCTAGAGTCTGTCATACAGAGTGAAGTAAGTCAGAAAGAGAAAGACAAATACCGTATGCTAACACATATATATGGAATTTAAGAAAAAAACATGTCATGAAGAGCCTAGGGGTAAGACAGGAATAAAGACACAGACCTACTAGAGAATGGACTTGAGGATATGGGGAGGGAGAAGGGTAAGCTGTGACAAAGCGAGAAAGTGACGTGGACATATATACACTGCCAAACGTAAAATAGATAGCTAGTGGGAAGCAGCCACATAGCACCGGGAGATCAGTTCGGTGCTTTGTGACTACCTAGAGTAGTGGGATAGGGAGGGTGGGAGGGAGGGAGACGCAAGAGGGAAGAGATATGGGAACATATGTATGTGTATAACTGATTCACTTTGTTATAAAGCAGAAACTAACACACCATTGTAAAGGAATTATACTCCAATAAAGATGTAAAAAAATTTTTTTAATGTAATGTTAGCTCAAAAAAAAGAAAAACAAAAAACTTTATTGGCTTGTTTGTTTTTATTTACCTGATACCCTATGTGTGTCTCAGTGGGTTAAGTTCCTTAAATCGTATTTCCTTCTTGCTGCTGAAGACTGTAAACGGTCTGTTTGATGGCAGAGTAATAAAAGAAAATGGGAATCAACCCCTATGGAAATAGTGAACTGTCTGGGAAATTCTGAGTAGTATGTTTATTTTTCTTGTTTGTTTTGTAGCCCAGATTAGTTGGGTTATTGCATTCTAAATCCATGGTTAATAATATAGCTGCCGTTAATAATGAAAGTAGCTAATATTTATTAAATACTAATTTTGGTCTTGCCATCATGCTAAGACCTTCATGGAGATGATCTCAATTATAACCATAGACTTAGTTGTAGGGAATGTATTTATCAAACATGCTATAAATGATTTCAGAAAATGCTTGAAAATTTAAGTAACTTTCCCAATGTCACAGTTAGAACAAATCCAAGAGGAATTCAAACTCAGAAAGCGATCTACTACGCAGTTTACAATTTATTTTCAGAAGTCTGTAGCAACCACGTCACTCTTGCACTCAGAGTGACATCTCTGCCAGGTGAAGCAAGGTGAAGTAAACATCTTTGCTGGTTCATTTGTGCAGGTGAGAAATGGCTCCTTAAGTGTGGTTTCCAGACTGGCAGCAGTTGGCATCACCTAGGAATTTGTTAGGGATGTAGGTTCTCAGGCTACCTCCCCAGACCAACTAAATCAAAAGCTTGGATTACTAGTTGGGGCAATCTGACATGATTCTGAAACACACCACAGTCTGAGAAAGACAATGGTGGAGGGTAGGGTCACAGCTCCTGAAGTCATTTGATTTGCTCCACTGATTGTCCCTGACAGGCTTACTAAACAATTGAGGGCTGGATTCAGTGTTTAGGCATTTTTACTTCCCAAGCAGGAGCCTCATATTCCTGTCCTGTGACACGTGAAGATCAATACTTAATGTAATCCTATTTTCCCCAAATTCTTTAGACATTCTTAAAATTTTCTGAACTATGGATCATACCTTTGTTACCTATTATCTGTTACTGATGGTAAAACTTGCCTGGCTTTAAAAAATGTCTTTTGTCATTTCAGTGGAAGGAGATGTTAAGTGATAATTTTAACTTTTCTGGTAACTCAAACATTCTCTGTCTCTCTCCCTTTTCCATGACAACATAATCATTCTGCAACATTCCACTTGTGCTCCTCATCTGACCTCACTTTAGAACAAGGATCTTCTATAGAATTTTCTACTCAATTTTCTCTAAACAGAATTTATGTGTTGGACTGTACTCTAAGCTTTGTGAACAACTCAAGTCAATATCTAATACACTAGGATTACTATTTTAAGAGACATGAGAAAGTTTGAATTCTGCCTTGAATAGATATTCCCTGTGTTTTTCACAACATTCCTGTGGGCTAGTCAAACTGAGGTACTTTTTAAGATGTACTTAGATTCTTAAATGCTCAGGATTATTTACACTTTAGAAGAAAGACGAATAGCTTTAAAGGCTAAAAGTTTAAAGGTTATTTCCTCACTCGGGAATTTTTTTCTTAAAAATATGCTTATTATTTATAATCAGTTGAAAGAAATTGGAAACAAATACCATTAAAATATTATTTTTATTAGAATGCATCCGTTCTTCTGGTACTCTCATTTTCATTTTACATGTCCTTTCTCTTTTATTTTTTCAATTCTTTTGCTTAAAAATAAACTGGTAGGTCATGTTAGGAAATATGAGTCAATGACAAAGGTTTCAAAATAGCTTCTTTTGGGCTTGATCATGAATTTATTATAATATTTTATTTGCTTGTATGGCAAGCTTTGTTTGTTTGTAAGATGTACATAAGTTACCTTAAGTAGACTGGCATACGTTTATCACCAGAGTGATAAATGCCAAATTTATATGCATATTCTGTTAACACTACATCTCAATACATTTTACTTTGCTCTTGCCCACACTGCTAGTCTCTTAAAACATTTTAGAGCAATCAGGGGACTACATAATGAATGATAAATGAATTCTGGTATCTAAAAATGTTTATAAAGATTAATATAATGTTGCTGGTGGGGAAATCTTTGCTTACTGAATAAATCACAGACCTTAGTAACAGGCAGTCTCAGCTTTGATGTGCTGAGAAATCCATTTTCAGAGCACTCTTCATACTATAAATAACTCACTAGTAATTCATTTCAAATAAATCTGTACATACTTCCTTAGTAACATAATCGTTTGTTTAAATAAAATGTGTACATTTTTGTTCCTGCTATGGCTAGTGCAAAAGGAATTTGTGTCTTATACTATGATTGTCATAATAACACAAGAATAAGTGAGGGTTTTCACATAATAGGAAAGACCCATTTGGTGTGAATTAAAACTTTTTGTATTGATTGAACAGCATATACCAATTAAGTATTAACTACGTTAGACTTAAATCATTTACTACAGTGCACTTTCAGTAATCAGTTCAGGAATATGCCTCCTGTTTGAAGTTAGTATTCTATTAAATACATCTTTTGTTTAATACATTAAAACACCTGCAGACTTTCATACTCTTTTACATTTTCCTAATTTTTATACATGATTAAGTTGATAAATATAATTTACGTTGTGCTGTTCTGGTCGTGCACAGAATTATCTGAGTTGCAGGCATTTTCATTTATGAATTATTGCAACAAACTGGAACTATCATATAAGAGATCACAGGAAGACAATCTGGGGTAGAGAGCCCTTAGGGTGAGACGTAGGTCAGGAACTTGCACATCATAGACCTTTAGAAAGTCTCTCTACAATCAATTCCTCCAGCCAGAACCTAAGAGACTTGGAGTGGATCCAGCATAAACACTGACCCATGGTGTGACATATTCACTACCTGGTCATATATAGAATATAATATCAATGATATCTCCCAACTAGCACTAATGCAATTAAATTCAGCAGAAAAATATCCTCATATGAATACAAGTGGTAATTCATGAAAAAATAATCTCCAAAACATATATTTTACTTTTGAATTCTTAATTCTCACTTTTAATGGCATAAATCTATTTTCTGAGATTTTCTGATATCTCACTTATTTCAATGCGTGGCATGTTGCCTCTCTTAATATTTTTAAGAGGCATTGTAATGTTCATGTAATGGATTATATTTAGTATCAATCCTTCCATTTTTAACAAGTAAAATAATCTATAGTGCCCCCTTTTTATTTTTTTATTAATATAATTGCTTTACAATGGTGTGTTAGTTCCTGCTTTATAATAAAGTGAATCAGTTATACATACATATACATATGTCCCCATATCTCTTCACTATTGCATCTCCCTCCCTCCTACCCTCCCTATCCCACCCTTCCAGGTGGTCACAAAACACCGAGCTGATCTCCCTGTGCTGTGCAGCTCCTTCCCACTAGCTATCTACCTTACGTTTGGTAGTGTATATATGTCCATGCCACTCTCTCTCTTTGTCACAGCTTACCCTTCCCCCTCCCCATATCCTCAAGTCCATTCTCTAGTAGGTCTGTGTCTTTATTCCTGTCTTACCCCTAGGTTCTTCATGACTTTTTTTCTTATTTCTATATATATGTGTTAGCATACGGTATTTGTCTTTCTCTGTATGACAGACTCTAGGTCTATCCACCTCATTACAAATAGCTCAATTTCATTTCTTTTTATGGCTAAGTAATATTCCATTGTATATATGTGCTACATCTTCTTTATCCATTCATCTGATGATGGACACTTAGGTTGTTTCCATCTCCAGGATATTGTAAATAAAGCTGCAATGAACATTTTGGTACATGACCCTTTTTGAATTACGGTTTTCTTAGCATATATGCCCAGTACTGGGATTGCTGGGTCATAAGGTAGTTCTACTTGTAGTTTTCAAGGAACCTCCATAATGTTCTCCACAGTGGTTGTAACAATTTACATTCCCACCAAAAGTGCAAGAGTGTCCCCTTTACTCCACACCTTTTCCAGCATTTATTGTCTCTAGATATTTTGATGATAGCCATTCTGACTGGTGTGAGATGATATCTCATTGTAGTTTTGATTTGCATTTCTTTAATGATTAATAATGTTGAGCATTCTTTCATGTGTTTGTTGGCATTCTGTATATCTTCTTTGGAGAAATGTCTTTTTCGGTCTTCTGCCATTTTTTGATTGGGTTTTTTTTGTTGTTGTTATTGAGCTGCATGAGCTGCTTTTAAATTTTGGAGATTAATCCTTTGTCACTTGCTTCATTTGCAAATATTTTCTCCCATTCTGAGGGTTGTCTTTTGGTCTTGTTTATGCATTCCTTTGTTGTACAAAGCTTTAAAGTTTCATTAGGTTCCATTTGTTTATTTTAGTTTTTATTTCCATTTCTCTATGAGGTGGGTCAAAAAGGATCTTGCTGTGATTTATGTCATAGAGTGTTCTGCCTATGTTTTCCTCTAAGAGTTTGATAGTTTCTGGCCTTACATTTAGGTCTTTAATCCATTTTGAGCTTATTTTTGTGTATGGTTTCAGGGAGTGAACCTGTACCTGTCCAGTTATCCCAGCACCAATTATTGAAGAGGCTGTCCTTTCTCCACTGTACATTCCTGACTCCTTTATCAAAGATAAAGTGATCATATGTGCATGGGTTTATATCTGGGCTTTCTATCCTGTTCCATTTATCTATATTTCTGTTTTTGTGCCAGTACCATACTGTCTTGATTACTATAGCTTTGTCATATAGTCTGAAGTCAGGGAGCCTGATTCTTCCTAGCTCCATTTTTCATTCTCAAGATTGCTTTTGCTATTCGGGGTCTTTTGTGTTTCCATACAAACTGTGAAATTTTTGGTTCTAGTTCTGTGAAGAATGCCAGTGGTAGTTTGATAGGGAATACATTGAATATGTAGATTGCTTTGGGGAGTAGAGTCATTTTCACAATGTTGATTATTCCAATCCAAGAACATGGTATATATTTCCATCTATTTGTATCATCTTTAATTTCCTTCATCAGTATCTTATAATTTTCTTCATACAGGTCTTTTGTCTCCTTAGGTAGGTTTATTCCTAGGTATTTTATTCTTTTTGTTGCAATGGTAAATGGGAGTGTTTTCTTGATTTCACTTTCAGATTTTTCATCATTAGTGTATAGGAATACCAGAGATTTCTGTGCACTAATTTTGTATCCTGCTACTTTATCAAATTCATTGATGAGCTCTAGTAGTTTTCTGGTAGCATCTTTAGGATTCTCTATGTATAGTATCATGTCATCTGCAAACAGTGACAGCTTAACTTCTTCTTTTCCGATTTGGATTTCTTTTATTTCCTTTTCTTATCTGATTGAAGTGGCTAAAATTTCCAAAACTATGTTGAATAAGAGTGGTGAGAGTGGGCAACCTTGTCTTGTTCCTGATCTTAGTGGAAATGCTTTCAGTTTCTCACCATTGAGGATGATGTTGGCTCTGTGTTTGTCATATATGGCCTTTATTATGTTGAGGAAATTTCCTTCTATGCATACTTTCTGCAGGGTTTTTATCATAAATGGGTGTTGGATTTTCTCAAAAGATTTTTCTGCATCTATTGAGATGATCATATTGTTTTTCTCCTTCAACTTGTTAATATGGTGTGTCATGTTGATTGATTTGTGTATATTGAAGAATCCTTGCATTCCTGGAATAAACCCCACTTATTCATGTTGTATGATCCATTTAATGTGCTGTTGGATTCTGTTTGCTAGTATTTTGTTGAGCATTTTTGCATCTATGTTCATCAATGATATTGGCCTGTAGTTTCCTTTCATTGTGTCATCCTTTTCTGGTTTTGGTATCAAGGTGATGGTGGCCTAGTAGAATGAGTTTGGGAGTGTTCCTCCCTCTGCTATATTTTGGAAGACTTTGAGAAGGATAAGTATTAGCTCTTCTCTAAATCTTTCATAGATTTCACCTGTGAAGCCATCTGGTCCCGGGCTTTTGTTTGTTGGAAGATTTTTAATCACAGTTTCAATTTCAGTGCTTGTGATTTGTCTGTTCATATTTTCTATTTTTTCCTGATTCAGGCTTGACAGGTTGTGCATTTCTAAGAATTTGTCAATTTCTTCTCGGTTGTCCATTTTATCGGCATAGGGTTGCTTGTAGTAATCTCTCATGATCTTTTTTATTTCTGCAGTGTCATTTGTTACTTCTCCATTTTCATTTGTTATTCTATTGATTTGAGTCTTTTCCCTTTATTCTTGATGAGTCTGGCTAATGGTTTATCAATATTGTTTATCTTTTCAAAGAACCACCTTTTAGTTTTATTGATCTTTGCTATCATTTCCTTCATTTCTTTTTCATTTATTTCTGATCTGATTTTTATGATTTCTTTCCTTCTGCTAACTTTGGGGCATTTTGTTCTTCTTTCTCTAATTGCTTTAGGTGCAAAGTTAGGATGCTTTTTCGAGATGTTTCCTGTTACTTAAGGTAGGATTGTATTGCTATAAACTTCCTTCTTAGAACTGCTTTTGCTGCATCCCATAGATTTTGGGTGGTCGTGTCTCCATCGTCATTTGTTTCTGGGCATTTTTTGATTTCCTCTTTGATTTCTTCAGTGATCACTTCTTTATGAAGTAGTTTATTGTTTAGCCTCCAGGTGTTTGTATTTCTTACAGATCTTTTCCTGTAACTGATATCTAGTCTCATAGCATTGTGGTTGGAAAATACACTTGATACAATTTCAGTTTTCTTAAATTTACCAAGGCTTGATTTGTGACCCAAGATATGATCTATCATGGAGAATGTTCCATGAACACTTGAGAAAAATGTGCATTCTGTTGTTTTGGGATGGAATGTCCTATAAATATCTATTAAGACCATATCGTTTAATGTATCATTTAAAGCTTGTGTTTATTTTTTTTTATATAAATTTATTTATTCATTTATTTATTTTTGGCAGTGTTGGGTCTTCGTTTCTGTGCAAGGGCTTTCTCTAGTTGTGGCAAACGGGGGTCACTCTTCATCGCGGTGCGCGGGCCTCTCACTGTCGCGGCCTCTCTTGCTGCGGAGCGCAGGCTCCAGACGCGCAGAGCTCAGTATTTGTAGCTCACGGGCCCAGCTGCTCCGTGGCACGTGGGATCTTCCCAGACCAGGGCTTGAACCCGTGTCCCCTGCATTGGTAGGCAGACTCTCAACCACTGCGCCACCAGGGAAGCCCTAAAGCTTGTGTTTATTTATTTTCATTTTGGATGATCTGTCCATTGGTGAAAGTGGGGTATTAAAGTTCCCTACTATGAATATGTTACTGTTGATTTCCCATTTTATGACTGTTAGTATTTGCCTTATGTATTTAGGTGCTCCTATGTTGCATGCATAAATATTTATAATTGTTATATCTTCTTCTTGGATCGATCTCTTGATCATTACGTAGTATCCTTCTTTGTGTCTTCTAATAGTCTATATTTTAGTCTATTGTGTCTGATATGAGAATTGGTACTGCAGTTTTCTTTTGGTTTCCATTTGCATGAAATATCTTTTTTCATCCCCTTACTTTCGGTCTGTATGTGTCTCTAGGTCTGAAGTGGGTCTCTTGTAGACAGCAAATATATGGGTCTTGTTTATGTATCCATTCAGCCAATCTGTTTCTTTCAGTGGGAGCATTTATTCCATTTACATTTAAGGTAATTATCGATATTTATGTTCCTATTCCCATTTTCTTAATTGTTTTTGGTTCGTTATTGTAGGTCTTTTCCTTCTCTTGTGTTTCTTCCCTAGAAAAGATCCTTTACCAGTTGTTATATAGCTAGTTTGGTGGTGCTGAACTCTCTGAGCTTTTGCTTGTCTGTAAAGGTTTTAATTTCCCCATCAAATCTGAATGAGACCCTTGCTGGATAGAGTAATTTTTGCTGCAGGTTTTTCTCCTTCATCACTTTAAATATGTCCTGCCAGTCCCTTCTGGCTTACAGAGTTTCTGCTGAAAGATCAGCTGTTAACCTTGTGGGGATTCCCTTGTTATTTGTTGTTTTTTCCTTGCTGCTTTTAATATGTTTTCTTTGTATTTAATTTTTGGCAGTTTGATGAATATGTGTTTGGCATATTTCTCCTTGGATTTATCCTGCATGGGACTCTCTGTGCTTCCTGGACTTGATTAACTATTTCCTTTCCCATATTAGGGAAGTTTTCAACTATAATCTCTTCAAATATTTTCTCAGTCCCTTTCTTTTTCTCCTCTTCTTTTGGAACCCCTATAATTTGAATGTTAGTGTGTTTAATGTTGTCCCAGAGGTCTCTGAGTCTGTCCTCCATTCTTTTCATTCTTTATTCTTTATTCTGCTCTGCAGTAGTTATTTCCACTATTTTATCTTCCAGGTCACTTATCCACTCTTCTGCCTCAGTTATTCTGCTATTGATCCCATCTAGAGTATTTTTAATTTCATTTATTGTGTTGTTCATTGTTGTTTGTTTCATCTTTAGTTCTTCTAGGTCCTTGTGAAATGTTTCTTGCATTTTGTCTATTCTATTTCCAAGTTTTTGGATCATCTTTACTATCATTATTCCGAATTCTTTTTCAGGTAGACTGCCTATTTCCTCTTCATTTGTTAGGTCTGGTGGGTTTTTATCTTGCTCCTTCATCTGCTGTGTGTTTTTCTGTCTTTTCATTTTGCTTATCTTACTGTGTTTGTTGTCTCCTCTTTGCAGGCTGCTGGTTTTTATTTCCTGTTGCTTTCGGTGTCTGACCCCAGTGGCAAAGTTGATTCAGTGGGTTGTGTGGGCTTCCTGGTGGACATGACTAGTGCCTGGGTTCTGGTGGATGAGGGTGGATCTTGTATTTCTTGTGGTCAGGTCCACATCTGGTGGTGTGTTTTGGGGTGTCTGTGGACCTATTACGATTTTAGGCAACTTCTCTGTTAATGGGTGGGTTTGTGTTCTTGTCTTGCTAGTTGTTTGACAGCGGATGTCCAGCACTGTAGCTTGCTGGTCGTGAGTGAAGCTGGATGTTTGTGTTGAGATGGAGATCTCTGGGAGATTTTTGCCATTTGATATTATATGGAGCTGGAAGGTCTCTTTTGGACCAGTGTCCTGAAGTTGGCTCTCCCACCTCAGAGGCACAGCAATGACTCCTGGCTGTAGCACCTAGAGCCTTTAATCCACATGGATCAGAATAAAAGGGAGAAAAATAGAAAGAATTAGTAGAATGAAAGAAAGGAGGGAGGGAGGGAGGGAGGGAGGAAGGAAGGAAGGAGGGAGGGAAGGAAGGAAGAAAGAAAGAAGATAAAGTAAAATAAAATAAAGTAAAATAAATTATAATAAAATTATTAAAATAAAAAAAATAATTATTGAGAAAAAAAGAAAACATAATAACAAAAATAATTGGACGTATAGAACCCTAGGACAAATGGTGGAGGCAAAGCTATACAGACAAAATCTCACACAGAAGCATAAACATACACACTCACAAAAAGAGGAAAAGTGGAAGAAATCATAAATCTTGCTCTCAAAGTCCATCTCCTCAATTTGGGATAATTTGTTGTCTAAAGGAGGGAAGGAAGGAAAGAAAGAAAGAAGATAAAGTAAAATAAAATAAAGTTATTAAAATTAAAAATAATTATTAAGAAAAAAAAAAAACAGGCAGATAGAGCCCTAGGACAAATGGTGGAAGCAAAGCTATACAGACAAAATCTCACACAGAAGCATACACATACACACTCACAAAAAGAGGAAAAGAGGAAAAAATCATAAATCTTGCTCTAAAAGTCTACCTCCTTAATTTGGGATGATTCATTGTCTATTCATGTATTTCACAGTTGCAGGGTACATCAAGTTGATTGCATAGCTTTAATCCACTGCTTCTGAGGCTGCTGGGAGAGATTTCCCTTTCTCTTTGTTCTCACAGCTCCCAGGAGCTCAGTTTTGGATTTGGCCCCGCCTCTGCCTGTAGGTCGCTGGAGGGCGTCTGTTCTTCGTTCAGACAGGACAGGGTTAAAGGAGCCGCTGATTCAGGGGCTCTGGATCACTCAGGCCAGGGGGAGGTAGGGGCACAGAGTGCAGGGTGAGCCTGCGGTGGCAGAGGCCAGCATGACGTTGCACCAGCCTGAGGCATGCCATGCGCTCTCCCGGGGGAGTTGTCTCTGGATCTCGGGACCCTGGCAGTGGTGGGCTGCACAGGCTCCTCGGAAGGGGGGTGTGGATAGTGACCTGTGCTCACACGCAGGCTTCTTGGTGGTGGCAGCAGCAACCTTAGCATCTCATGCCCGTCTCTGTGGCCTGCGTTTTTAGCCATGGCTCACACCTGTCTCTGGAGCTCCTTTAAGCAGCATTCTTAATCCCCTCTCCTTGGCACCAAGAATCAAAGAGGGGAGAAAATGTCTCTTGCCTCTTCGGCAGGTCGAGAATTTTCCCGGGACTCCCTTCCGGCTAGCCGTGGTGCACTAACCCCCTTCAGGCTGTGTTCACACCACCAACACCAGTCCTCTCACAGCGCTTGGACCGAAGCCCGAGCCTCATCTCCCAGTCCCGCTCACCCCAGCGGGTGAGCAGACAAGCCTCTCGGGCTGGTGAGTGCAGGTCAGCACTGATCCTCTCTGCGGGAATCTCTCCTCTTTGCCCTCTGCACCCCTGTTGCTGTGTTCTCCTCCGTGGCTCCGAAGCTCCCCCCACTCCGCCATTCACAGTCTCTACCTGGGAAGGAGCTTCCTAGTGTGTGGAAACATTTCCTCCTTCACGGCTCCCTTCCACTGGTGCAGGTCCCATCCCTATCCTTTTGTCTCTGTTTATTCTTTTTTCTTTTGCCTTACCCAGGTACGTGGGGACTTTCTTGCCTTTTGGGAGGTCAGAGTCTTCTGCCAGAGTTCAGTAGGTGTTCTGTATGAGTTGTTCCACGGGTAGATGTATTTCTGGTGTATCTGTGGGGAAGAAGTTGATCTCTGTGTCATACTCTTCCGCCATCTTCCTGGAAGCCAGTCCCCCTTTCTTTATCATTACATAGTTTTCTAAATCTCTACCACCTGGGGCGTATATTACTTTTTTATAGCTACATTTACAATTTGTCTCAAAGAAAATTTCCTTTTCCCTCAGGTTGGGACACTATAAAATTTTGATAGATGAATAATATGACTTACAATCCTTTTACTTTCACAGTTTCCTAAACTAGCATTCTATTCTTCCTCATTTTAAAACCTTATTTGTAAAAAAAATTTAAAGATTGCAATATCATTTTTGAGAAATCATTTCTTTCCATGATTCCTTTTACTTTTATACTATCCACAACAGGTTCATTCTTGCTTTGCTGCAAGGTTTTACACATTAGAAGGCAGAGAATTCACATCAAGTCAAATGAGAAAGACAGGTGAATGATAAACAGGAAAAGAAAGTATCAGTGTAACACTCCAGTTCTGCACTCATTACTTCCGAATTAAATGTCTAAGAAAACTAATATTCCCCTAGTAACCTGGATAAATGCAAACTTTATTTGCCTCCCTGAATCAATTTCATTTTAAAGTGATGATAGATCAAAACCATTTTTCATTGTAATGAAATCACTATGTAGCAAAGAGCATTTGAAAAACTAGGCTATACTAAGATCTTTTCTCTACTTATTTTTCCCATCCAAACACAAAGAAATATGCATAAAAGTGTAATTGGACAGTTTTTGCTTCTCTGATAGTAAAGCTTTCTATTTCAAAAATAAAGACATAGGGTCATGCCTAGTAAGTGACTCATTCAAGATCGTTCTTAGCTGCTTTCCAAAAGCAACACAACATCCATCTAATGACTCAGGTTTGGGTCTGATTCCCCCAAGGTTTGTTCCTCATCTTTCTCTGCTTGCTCTGGAACACTGGAATGTTGATCACTGAAGGCAAATTGTCAAATCTTCCAGGTCAGTCAAGTATTTGGCCAAGCAGAGAGGGGCATCATAGAACCTGGAAGGCAGAAGAAAGAAAGGAGCAGTCTAGATTTTTCATTCTCTCTCTCTCTCTGTCCGTCTCTTGGGCAGAATCTCTTGTAGTAAATTGAGCCTTCTGTCAGTGCTCTTTTTCTCTGGTTTCAAATAACGCTGCTTTCTCCAGCCTAGAAGATTTTTTTTCTTTCTGTTACTATTTTCTAGAATAATTCATCACATCCAGTTTGAATTTTCATGCCCTTGATCAGTTATGTAACTAATTCCCTGCATGAAATTCCTTAGGCATAAATGTTTAAGTGTATTTCCAATTTCTTGGTTGTTCCCTGACTAATACAGTGCTTAAAAATATACTGTTATAAGGAAGATATCTCATATACCATATGGTATTCAGTCAGTCAGTTTTCTTTTTCCATAAAACCTAAAAATCTCAGAGTTGCAATGGGTCTTAAAACCCAGATATTATGATTATAATCCTGAATATAGTTCCTGATGAAGTATCTCCAGTCTTTGTCAGATTTAATCAGGTATTTCACCCATTACCTTTTTTAAAAAATTCCTTCTTTATGTCAAATTGGAATCTGACCTATTTGGCTTTTGTTTATTATTATTTAAGGTTATATATTCTATATAACCTTATTTTCTTCATCTGAAAAATGGAGAAAACGTTGCTTCAGAGCTTTCACTAAAATACTTAAATGAGATGAAGAATGTTAAAATACCTGGTGATTTAGAGAAATAGTAATGCTTTTCTTCCTTTCTTTCTCTATTCCATATTCTCCCACTTTTAATAGCATAGCCTATTGGATATTTGAAGAATATATACCAATTATCTATTATCTGGTTCAAACATCCCAGACTATTGAAACATTCCTCATAAAATGCACAATCTTTTTCTTTTGGATCATTGTTCATTAATTTCTTACATAATAATTCCAGATTTTTGCAATATTGAACCCACGCTTTGGCAGTGAATGCATGGAGTCCTAACCAGTGGATCACCAGGGAATTCCCCAGATAAGCAACTTAAATTGAGTGATACGAAATACCACCAACAGTCCTGTGTGTAAACAATTTAAAAACAATCATGTACTTGTGGACGAAAAATGTCACCTGTGATATCAGTAAATAAGATGTCGTGACAATCAAGCCTTGAGCCACTGCAGCCACCCTTGACTGTGCACCCTGAGGGGATTGAGGATAGAGAAAAACAGGACATTGGACCAAGATAGTTAAGGTGCATATCAAAGGAATGATTTTAATGCGCCCAGCTTCTTGTATCTTCCCATATAGAGAAAAGCACTAAATTCATTAATTCAGAGGTCTGGTTTTCTGTAATCAGCAGTAATTTTTGATGTTGGACTATATGAACACCTGTATATCCTGGCTCCTCCCTTACTCCTTCGGAACAGAGCTCTCTGAGATGCTGCTTCCTGGGCTTATATTCTCAGCAAGTCCACTGAGTAAAACATAATTCTCAGCTTTTAAGTTGTGCATTTCTTTTCAGTAGACACACTGAACATAGGTCTGGCTTTTATTACATATGGATACCAATAATTCTAAATAATGTGAAAGATAGGATACTCCTCCTCAGTGGGGCAGACCTCTGCCTCATTACTCCCTCCCATTGGTATGCCACTGCTGCATAGAATACTTTTTCATTTCTGAATTTCTTAATTTGTTACTTTCTGTGAACTACCAGGACACTTGGAGATAAGACACATATTTTACTTGATGACATTTCTTGAGAGAATGATTTGTACTTGTTGCAAAGAACTAATACAGGGACTTCCCTGGTGGCACAGTGGTTGAGAGTCTGCCTGCCAATGAAGGGGACTTGGGTTCGTGCCCCGGTCCAGGAAGATCTCACATGCCATGGAGCTGCTAGGCCCGTGAGCCATGGCTGCTGAGCCTGCACGTCCGGAGCCTGTGCTCCGCAATGGGAGAGGCCACAAAAGTGAGAGGCCTGCATAGAGCAAAAAAAGAAAAAAAGAAAAGAAAAAAAAAAAAAAAGAAAAATAACTAATACAGTATTCCTCACACACACAAAAAAACATTTGGAATCCTCATGGTATTCATTATAATAGGACTTGCCCTACATTAGAGAAAATTCTGTGAATATTTTCTCTCTAGTAATTGTTAAATACACACTTATGACTTTAAAATTGTTACTGTCCTCTCATATCTATCTCTTTATTCTCCCTTTTGGGGAACTAAATATCTGCAACACCTCCAAGAGACACATTTGAAGATACTGTGATATTTCACAGTACATAACATAAATTTATATATTATGTATTTATTAAACATATATTTAAAAATATTTAAAACTACATGAAATAACAGAAATTTTTATTTGAGGAAATAAATATAATTACTGAATCTAGAAAGAAAAAGTACTTTATTTACGAAATGCATAACTTTTATAGTTGGTGAATTTAAGAAACAGTCCAGTATATACCAGGGATTTAAATTTAAGATTAATCTACTACATTTGAGGAAAAATCTCCATGAATAGTTTAAATAACCAGACATTTTAAAACATTTTAATAACAAAAGCAAATTAAAATTATTATTTTAGAAAGTGATGCAAGGGTTTCTATTAATGCACACAGAGCCACATTCTACTTTGGTAAAAGAAAACAAGTATCCTTGATAAGAAAACAAATATCATCCTATTTATTTATTTCGACTCCACCACTAGCTTTAAAATATTATGCAATGATTGTAACTGAAATAATTCAAACTGATATAACAAACTAGCACAAATATACTACAGCTAAGTAAACAAATATGTTTTTCATCCAGTGCAAATTTTTGCTTGTGTAACTGCTTACTTACAGGGCAATATACAAAGGCATTTATTTAGAGAGTTTAGGAAGACACCATACTGGGAATAAGAGAAGGGAGCTCTCTCTCTCTCTCTCTCTCTCTCTCTCTCCATCTCTTTGTCTATGCACTTGTATAGAGGATTCACTGGGTGTGGGAGTGTACTCTATCAATACATTACAAAGTACATAAAGGACAGCACAGAGGTTCCAAAGAGACTTTAATCATCAGATATAGACATAAAGCTAGAAAAGTGGCTTAGACCTGGCATCAAAAAGACCTTGCAACAAATAAAACCATGCACATTGTAGTAGTTTTATTTTTATTTTTTTGAAAAACCTCCATATTGTTTTGCACAAACTTACATTCCCAGCAACATTGTACAAGGGTTCCCTCTTCTCCACATCCTTTCCAACATTTGCATTTGTGGACTTTTTGATGATAGCCATTCTGACAGATGTGAGGTGAAATCTCATTGTGCTGATTTGCATTTCACTGATGATTAGCAGTGTTGAACATATCTTCATATGCCTGTTGACCATCTGTATATATTCTCTGAAAACAGTCTATTCAGGTATTTTGCCCATTTTATAATTGGGCTGTTTATTTCTTTCTTTGTTTTTTGTTATTGTGTTGCATGATCTGTTTATATATTTGGGATGTTAACCTTTTATCAGTCATATAATTTATAAATATTTTATTCCATTCAGTTGTTTACGTTTTCATTTGTCCATGGTATCCTTAGCTGTGCAAAACATTTTAAATTAATTAGATCCTATTTGTTTATTTTGACTTTTCTTTCTTTTGCCTTAGGAGACTGATCCAAAAAGCTACTGCTACAATTTACATCAAAGAGTGTTCTGCCTATTTCTTTTCTAGGAGTTTTATGATTTCAGCTCCTACATTCAGGTCTTTAATCTTTTTTTTTTTTTTTTTTTTTGCAGTACATGGGCCTCTCACTGTTGTAGCTTCTCCTGCTGTGGAGCACAGGATCCAGACGCACAGGCTCAGTGGCCATGGCTCACGGGCCCAGCCGCTCCGTGGCACGTGGGATCCTCCCAGACTGGGGCAGGAACCCATGTCCCCTGCATCGGCAGGTGGGCTCTCAACCACTGCACCACCAGGGAAGCCCTTTAATCCATTTTTAGTTTATTTTTGTGTATGGTGTGAGGAAATATTCTAATCTCATTCTTTGACATCTAGCTGTCCAGTTTTCCTAACACTACTTATTGAAGCAACTGCTTTTTCTCCACTGTATATTTTTCCCTCCTTAGTTGTAGATTAATTGAACATAAGTCTGTGGGTTTATTTCTGAGTTCTCTTCCATTGATCTATGTGTTGTTTTCCTGCCAGTACTATGCTAAATATATATATGAAGAAAATGAAAACCCTAATTTGAAAAGATACATGTCCTTCAATGTTCATAGAAGAATTATTTATAATAGTCAAGATATGGAAACAACATAAGTGCCCTCAATAGATAAATGGATAAAGAAGATGTGTTATATGTATTCAATGGAATGTTACTCAGCCATAAAAATGAATGAAATCTGCTACTTGCAATAACATGGATGGACTTAGAGAGTATTATGCTTAGTGAAACAAGTCACAGAGAGAAAGACAAATACTCTGTATTATCACTTATATGTGAAATCTAAAAAACAATATAAATGAATGTATATAACAAAATAGAAACAGACTCACAGATATAGAGAACAAACTAGTGATTATCAGTTGGGAGAGAGAAGGAGGAAGGGATGAGAAGGAATATAGGATTAAGAGGTGCAAACTACTATGTATAAAATAGATAAACAAGGATATATTGTACAGCATAGGGAAATATAGCCATTATTTTGTAGTATTGAATCACTATGTTGTACACTTGAAACTAATATAATATCGTAAATCAATTGTACTTCATTTTTTTAAAAGTTCACATTATTCCAATTATATGTTGAGTTTTTCAAAAGTACTCACTGAGATAGAGTTTGGATTGCAAGATATTTATTAGGGAATGAGGTCTATGAAGGGTAAGAGAAAGAAGTAATATTAGTTAAATAGAGAAGATGAACTGAGATTCTGTGGAACAAAACTTCAGTTATCCAAGTAAGAAATTTTTGAGGAAATATTGTCTATTGGAATTATCCCACATTGAATGGAAATGGCTGTGCTTTTATTCCTACCTTGTTCCATCATGGAATATGGGTTCTTTCTGGAAGGGTATGACTCCAGGCAACTGAGGCAAATCCTGAAGCAACATACAGATGGAGGCTGTCTTCTGATCATACTCCCTGCAAGAGAACATCAAGTCTTTGCTTGAAGGAGGGTCAGGGCAGCTTATCTCTTTTTCTGTCACAATTTGAAAAATATTTTTGGAGCTTCACTCCTTTTAATTTGGGTTTCATCTTAACAAAAGATTGGCAAAGACTCTATACACCCTAGCATAGTCTAAGTAACTAAAACTAGAGGTAATCTATATCTTAGAAACCACAAGTAAAAGAAGGTTATGTTTTGATATAGTTTTCATAATGAAAAATGAAAATATAGGTATAAATCATTTCCTTGCTGCCATTTATTTATGTTTGTTTAGAAACTAATGGCATGCATTTAAATTTTATCTTATGAACTAAGCTTCCATTTTATATGAGCTTATTACTTAAAAAGTAGGTTATTGCATAATTCCAAATTGTGTAGATGAAAATAAATAAATAAATGATGAAACAAAATAAATAAAATGATCCTTTGTATTAAAACCAGGCTTTTGGGAATTCCCTAGCGGTCCAGTGCTTAGGACTCAGCGCTTTCACTGTGGTGGCCCAGGTTCAATCCCTGGTCAGGGAACAAGGATCCTGTAAGCACACAGCTGAAAAACAACAACGACAAAAACAGGAAAATTATGTTTAAAAAACAGAAACGTAGACAAACATTATACCAAAAACAATTAACTACAAATGTAATAGGTTTTCCATGGATTACTGAGAAGCTCTGTCTCATACTCAATCTCCTCTTCATTGCTTGTGATCATTTGTATTTGGAATCAACTGCAGGGTTTAGATAGTGAATATTTTACTAAAAACAACATATTTCTCCCTTTTGATAATTACCAAATATACAATAAACTGATTATTTTATTTGAAAAGGAATGAGAACTATTTTAATCCCTTGGCTCCTTTCTCATTCAAGCTCTGATCAGCTGTCCAATATATTTGTCATATTGATATGGGCGTTTTCTTTCTAAGAATATCTTGATTTAACTTGATTTTACGTTTTTAAATAGATTTTTAAATTTATTTCTCACAGTAATGTTGGACAATAATGTTGGGTAAATGAATCATAGTTGAAAATGGATAGTGGATAAAAAAATCAATCAAAGCACATTAAATGTTAATTGAATGGGGGAAAGGGGAGACCCAAAGAAAAGACAAACACCAAAGTAACATTAAAGCAAAAACAATTAAGAGTACTCAATACAAGAAATAATGCAAATTTTGTTTGATGAACAAGGTAAATATAGCCAACCTAATAAACAATACATAACTATTAGAAGACTAGTGGTCTTAAATATTAATTTCAAATAGAGCATAATTTATAAGATACCTTATATTTCTGGATAGTTCTTATATATGCTTTATTAACACTTTTTGTGATTCAAATGAAATAAGTCTTCTGAGAATCACTGTCTCATGTCTAAGATCACTTTCTTCTCCTTCAGTCAAAACTTGGGAACTAAGTGTCACTCTGTTACACTCTCCCAATCACATTCATATGTCTCTTTGACTTTGTTCTTGACCAGTGGCAAATGGTTGCTACTCTGGGAATAAGCCAATAAAGAGAACTTTAGTGTTTTGCAGTGAGCAATTTCCCTGAAGAATCATTACTTGTCACTTTAGAAATACAGCAATTTCATCTTACCTATCATAATCCATTTTTTTAACCTCATAGCAGTTCACATTTTTACTCTTGATGTCAGATGGCATTGCCAGAAGTTAGGGTGGCTGAAATTTTGAGTATGGGTGTGTTCATGTGTGTGTGTGTGTGTGTGTGTGTGTGTGTGTGTGTATAAATTTTGGCAACCTATAGTTCAAGGTTTAATGGCTTACAAGGTATAAGTTTTGTTTGTTTGTTTGTTTTGCACAGGCCTCTCACTGTTGTGGCCTCTCCCATTGCGGAGCACAGGCTCCGGATGTGCAGGCTCAGCGACCATGGCTCATGGGCCCAGCCACTCCACGGCATGTGGGATCCTCCCAGACTAGGTCATGAACCTGAGTCCCCTGCATTGGCAGACAGACTCTCAATTACTGCACCACCAGGGAAGCCCAGGTATAAATTTTTAATTATATTATACTATACACCATTAATTTATAATTTGTTGAATGGATTGTGATTGTTTTCTGACATTCTTTATAATAAATGACTTTTCTACTTTATCTAGGAAGGAGTGAGAGTATTTTCTCAAAATCTTTTTCTGAAAGTGGCTACATGTCAGGTTTCTGTGCATGTTTAATTATCTTTGATTAACATATTTTAATGCATAGTATTAGACACTGAAAGTGTCACTTAAACTTTTTCTATTTTTTAATTCAGTGTTCATGTTTCTCTCTATTTAAGAAAATAAATTCTATATTTCCAATCAAACTTTTACTACCATTACACCATGAAGAGTGCTGTCATCTAGTTCCTGGATGTCATCTAGCTACTGGATGATACCAAATGATCCAGCACACATATAATTGAAAGTTGAGAAAGATGAGAGACAGAGAGGATGGGGCATATGTTTTATTTAATTAAAGGAATAGATAAGATTGTTACAAAATTTTTGAAAGACAAGAAAGATGTAGTCAAAAGTTCTGAGATCCCCCAATATAATAAAACACACACTCAGGGACATCCTAGTCAAAATTAAACTTGAAAATCTGAACTATTATTTAAAGTTTTTCATTTGATTTTGGATTCACATGGGTTAGTTATTCTGCTTATTTCAGAATATATTTATTGACCAAGAAAAGTAAAATAAACATTCATGTTAAAATTATACCATTATTTTTCAGTTATCTACTAGTCAAAAGTTAAATGCAAATTACCAGAGCAATATTTTTGCACTCATTCTTCTAATAACTTATTTTTCAATATTCATAATGTTAATGGGATCTAAATAAATCCACAAGAAAGACACAGCCACATTTAGCAAGATGTTATTTTTTTAGTTATGAAAAAAAATTTGAACCCTTTATATGTTGTTCAATTATTTGATGAGAATTTTGGGATATAATTTTTATAGCCTATCCCATAAATCACAATTATTTTCTGCTATATTATCAATTACAGAAAAAGAAAAATGCATGCAAGAAAAAGTTACTATCAAAAAAGAATCTATGTATTGAATGTCTTTCAGAAGAGTATATGTCATTCATTTTGCTTTAAATATGCAGTAAATGGTAGGTGACGTAACATTGACACTGAGTGCTTTCAAATTATCTACCATATTTAAATCTCCTGTAGCAACATATGGACAGTATAATATTAAATTCTTTCTCAAAACAAATTAGACACAAAAGTAGCAGTTTTCTGTCAGTGTACACTTCTATATATGACAGTTTTAATCTTTTCAGTGTCTGCTGATAATGGATGTTCAGAGATCCTGTCAGAGAAAATAACCTCCACAACTCAGTGTTTTAAAGCAGAAAAGACATTAAAACAAGATCCACATATCAGAACTAGATAATAAGGAAAATTAAATAATTAGGCCAATCAATATTTTAGTATAGATATTTTTTACTCCACCACCTTCAATGAAACTGTTTTGAATGTGATTATTGACATTTATATGCTGTTTTTTTAGATATTAAGCTTATCAAATTAAATTCCCATAAGCAAAGATAAGTTTTGAGTAATTTTATTTAAATAATAAATATTTTGAAACAAACAACTCTATATAAAATGGGTATACTTAAAATTTCTGATAAAATATTGATATTGATTTTAAAGGTAGATTTCTATGACAGTATTATTATTATTATTTTTTCAGTATGTGGGCTTCTCACTGCTGTGGCCTCTCCCATTGCAGAGCACAGGGTCTGGACGTGCAGGCTCAGTGGCCATGGCTCACGGGCCCAGCCGCTCCGAGGCATGTGGGAGCTTCCCGGACCTGGGCACGAACCTGTGTCCCCTGCATCGGCAGGTGGACTCTCAACCACTGTGCCACCAGGGAAGTCCTCTATGACAGTATTTTAAGCACCCAGATATGAAAGCAAAATTTGTTTAATGCCCAAGCCAGATTCTATTTAGTTTTAACTTAGCCTTTTGTAAAATCTTTATTACTATTTCAGTCAACCTTAGTAAGTGATCAAATACTCCTGAAATAACAAAAAATAACTCTTCTAACTAGAGTGTCTAACCTACACCTGAAGGACAGCTTAATTTTTGGAATCATAGCAGTCATAGTTTTATTTATAAATTACATTTTATTCCCAAAGACATTCTTTTGACAATGAAGAAAGCACATATTAAAAACTACATAATGGTTTCATTTGAAGAACATAATTATTGTTAAGAGTTTATTCTATTCACTCTCTTAATAAGAAAAACAAGAAATACTCTGCTTGTCATTCAAGATGCTGACATTAATATCACTGTGTACATAAGCCAAATATTTTTCCTTCAAATAATAATACATTTTTAGCACATTCTCAAAAGCATTTTCTTTTTAATTCTCTCTTTGGCATTTATATCATTAATACTTCTTTCTATTTCATACAGAATTAACACTCCTGGTTATTTTACTTTTTTCTGATTTAGCAAAATATAAAAACATGCATTTAAATAATGTACATGATATTAATATCTAACCTATTCATCCTCAAAATATTACTTTTCAGCGAAAAGAAAATATATTTCAAGGATATCATGGTTGGCATGCAAAATTAGATTCAAATTAGCATCAAGGCTATAGTTAATTGACAGGGAACCTAATAGCTCAAGTTGAAATTATTACTCTCTGTTGAATAACTGGTGATCTTTTGATCAGTGGTTTAGTTTTTTTTTTTTCTTTTTTTTGAATGACTCTATTTCATTTTTATCCTTAGTCTTAAAGCACGACCCTAACCCTCAAGTAAGTCCCTCATTTTTAAAGTATGAATCTTCATCAGACTCAATGGAGTGTTTGAAATATTCAGAGGAGATTGGTTCAAGATGGCAGAGTAGAAGGACGTGTGCTCACTCCCTCTGGTGAGAGCACCAGAATCAAAACTAACTGCTGAAAAATCATCATCAGGAAGACACTGAAACTCACTAAAAAAGATACCCCACATCCAAAGATAAAGGAGAAGGTGCAATGAGATGGTAGGAGGGGTGCCATCACAAAAAAACAAGTCCCATAACCACTGGGTTGGTGACTCACAATTTGTGAGAACAATTAGACCACAGGAGTCCACTCACAGGAGTGAAGGTTGTGAGCCCCACATCAGGTTTCCAAACCTGGGTGTCCAGCAACAGCAGCAGGAATTCCCAGAGAATCAGACTATGAAGGCTACTGGGATTTGATTACAGGACTTTGACAGGACTGAGGGAAACAGAGACTCCACTCTTGGAGGGCACACACAAAGTAGTGTGTACAACGGGACCCAGGGAGAAGGAGGAGGGACCCCTTAGGAGACTGAAACAGACCTACCTGCTAGTGTTGGAGAGTCTCCTGCAAAGGCGGGGGGTGGTTGTGGCTCACTGTGGAGACAAGGACACTGACAGCAGAAGTTCTGGGAAGTACTCCTTGCTGTGAACCCTCCCGGAGTCCACCATCAGCCGAACCAAAGGGCCTGTAGGCTCCAATGTTGGGTTGCCTCAGACCAAACAAACAACAGGAAGAGAACTCAGCCCCACCCATCAGCAGAAAAGCAATTAAAGTTTTACTGAGCTTTGCCTACCAAAGCAACACCCAGCTCTACCTACCACCAGTCCCTCCCAGCAGGAAGCTTGTACAAGCCTCTTAGATAGTCTCATCCACCAGAGGGCAGACAGCAGAAACAAGAAGAACTACAATCCTGCAGCCTGTGGAATGAAAACTGCATTCACAGAAAGATAGACAAAACGAAAAAGCAGAGGACTATGTTTCAGGTGAAGGAACAAGATAAAACCCAAGAAAAACAACTAAATGAAGTGGAGATAGGCAACCTTCCAGAAAAAGAATTCAGAATAATCATAGTGAATATGATCCAGGACCTCAGAAAAAGAGTGGAAGCAAAGATTGAGAAGATGCAAGAAATGTTTAACAAAGACATAAAAGAATTGAAGAGGCAACAAACAGAGATGAACAATACAATAATGAAATGAAAAATACACTAGAAGGAATCAACAGCAGAATAACTGAGGCAGAAGAATGGTCAAGTGACCTGGAAGACAGAATGTTGGAATTCACTGCCACAGAACAGAATAAAAAAGAAAGAATGAAAATAAATGAAGACAGCATAAGAGACCTCTGGGACAACATTAAATGCACCAACATTCGAACTATAGGGGACCCAGAAGGAGAAGAGAAAGGACCTGAGAAAATATTTGAAGATATAATAGTTGAAAACTTTCCTCTCGTGGGAAAGGAAATAGCCAACCAAGTCCAGGAAGCACAGAGAATCCCAGTCAGGATAAAGCCAAGGAGAAACATGCCAAGACACATCCTAATCAAACTGACAAAAATTAAAGACAAAGAACAATTATTAAAAGCAATAAAGGAAAACAACAAATAACATACAAAGGAACTCTGGTTAACAAGTTAGGTTAACAGCTAACTTCTCAGAAGACACTTTACAAGCCAGAAGGGAGTGGCATGATATACTTAAAGTGATGAAAGGGAAGAAGCTACAACCAAGATCACTATGTGTGGCAAAAATCTCATTCAGATTCAATGGAGAAATCAAAAGCTGTACAGACAAGAAAAAGCTAAGAGAATTCAGCACCAACAAAACAACTCTACAACAAAGGCTAAAGGACCTACTTTAAGAGGGAAACACAAGAGAAGAAAAGGACCTGCAAAACAAACCCAAAACAATTAAGAAAGTAGAAAGTAGAAATAAAAAGGAATAGAATCCAGTCTTTAATGGGTTACAAAAGCCCATTGCAAGAGCACAAAGTACACATGGAAAAACTCAGGTTTGCAGGAAAGATTAAATTAAAGGTGAATTCTTAAAGCCCAAACTTAGTGGCTTCCAGGTTGTGTCTTTAATTTTAGACAAAGAGTCATTTTAATATATATACAAAGAAATAAGTTAGACTTGAGATGTATATTTGGGTAAGAACTTTGATTGTAACTACTGGTGCAAAGAAATGATTGGAAGTGAACAAAACCTGAGGCTTAAGGAGTCAGATCGTATTATAGTTTATGCTATGTAGTCCTCATTCATGAGAGCATATTATGCATTCTAACTGACTTCCCTGTGAATTTCAGTGCCCTCTATATATTGTGCATACCTTCTTACTCCAAGAACATTGAGTTTTCTTGCCCAGTGGAATATGAATACACATGGCCTATGCCATGTCATAGCAAAAGCTATGTATATTCCAATCAACATTCTTGCTGTTCTGTCATGAGAATGGCATGTTCAAAGTTGAGACCACTCCAAAAGGCTTGACCTGGAATGAAGAAAATTGGACCAAGAATGAAGAGAAGTGAAGCTGACCTGAAGCTTACTTGTAGCCTGGAGCAAAATCAGAGATGCTGCTGACTCACATCCAATATATAACGTGATCAAAAAATAAACTTTTGCTGATGTTAAAAGTCATTGATATTTTACAGGTTGTTTTGAATCTCAGCAAAATCAAGAAAACATGATTAATATAACTGCTAAATTTTAGTAAATTTTTTGCCAAAGAAATAATCTTTTATTTTCTTTCTGAGTTCAAACAAAGCATGAGTCTTCCACTAGCATTGCAATAAGATGGGTGAAGTGTACAGCCCCCAATGACAGCAAGTCCTAATCACCTTCATCAGTTATAACCACTGTATTAAATTTCTCCAGAGAAACAAAACTAGTGGAGATTTATTACAAGAATCAGCTTATGTGATAAAGGAGGCTGAATTCCTATGACTTGCCACCAGCAAGCTGGAGAACCAGAAAAGCCAGTGATGTAATTCAGTACTAGTCCAAAGGCTCGAGAACCAGGGGAACAGTTGGTGTGAGTCAAGTCCCAGTTCAAGTCCAAAGACTTGAGAAATGAGGGGTCAACATTGTTAGTCTTGGTCAGAGTCCAAAGGCCTGAGAACCAGGAAAGCTGACATCAGAGAGCAGAAGATGAATGTTGAAACAAATGGCTAATTTATCCTTCCTCTGCCTTTTTGTTCTATTCATACCCAAAAAAAAAATAAAGGATTGGATGATGCCACCCTCATTGATGAGGGTAATTATTTTTTTTACTCAGTCTACCCATTTAAGTGCTAATCTCTTCTGGACATCCCTCACAGACATATAGAAATAATGTTTCACCAGCTATCTGAGCATCTCCTGACCCAATAAAGTTGACACAGAAAATTAACCATCAGAGCCAAGTAGCCTAATAAGGAAGGAAGGACGTCCTAGAATGCTGGCAGAATAAGTGAACAATGGGTGACAACATTCTTCCAAAACAAATTCAAAGTCAAATTCAGGGGTTCCCATTATTGTCAAAGCAAATGGTTGTCAAACTTCCTACCAGTGACAAATATCCCATTCTTTGCTTTTAATACAAATTTTTAGGTGGAAGTATAACAAAATGGTTATTCTACCTCTTCTTTACCATTGCTTATTGGGTAGAAGAATAATTTATTCTTTAAAGGAGGCATTAATAAACTTCTTCTTACAGAGCTAAATACTAAATATTTTAGGCTTTGGGGCCATAATACCTCTGTCAAAACTATTCCATCCTGCTTAGACCTGTCATTGTAGCATGAAAGTAATCATAGTCAATATAAACAAATTATTGTAGCTGGGTTTCAATAAAACACTATTAAAACACTAAGGTAGGCAACTGGATCACAGGCCATAATTTGAATATCTTTGCTTTAGAACAGTGGGGTATGAAAGCCACAATATAAAACTGAGGCATATATGTACATGAGTGTGTGTGCACATTCATGCGTGTTAGTTATGAATATATATAGTATTTGCTAATATAAAAATAGTACATACTCTATATATCATTTTAAAAATTGTCCACCTATTTAAAATTAATATTGCTATATAAATATCTGACTGACCACAGATTATTTAGTTTAACATTACTATAATTTTAATTATTTGATTACAAAATTTCAGAATGCACACATAAATCAATTCCCCAATAACTACATTAGTAGTTAGAAAGGACTGCATTTTATGTGGAATTACTGGACAAGCAGTGGGTGATGGCACTTTTAGTATTGCTATTGGATTAGGAGGATGGAGTGGGTTTTTTGTTTGAGGGTGGAGAATGGCCAGAAGAACAAAATATGGTAAAAATTGCCTAGATATCTATAATCCCATTTATTTCATCTACAGGAGGACATACTGATAGATTTTCTTATTCTTTCTTCAGTTTGATATAGCCATGTAACTGAGTTCTTGACAATAAATAGCATATAGAGGGAGACAATATTCACTTCTTCTAAGCATGTCTCATAAAAGACTCTTTAAGGGTCTCTCATTACCTTTCTCCTCCATCTTTTTGAAAGTCTTACACCAAGGTGGTCAACATCAGCTATGGAAACAAGAGGTTGCAGGGATGGTAGAATTTTAGGTATCGCATGTTCCTGAATGACAATGTAGATTATTTATTAGGAAGAACCATTTTGATTGTGATTTAGAGTGTATCAGTTTAGAAATGAATATTTTATTAGATAATTCAAGAAGATTTCTATTACTTATGTCTTGAACTGAATACCATTCAGGTCACTATAGTAGTATCAGTCATGTTAAAGTATTCAAGTATGCATTTTGTTTACAAATATATTCTTAAGATAATCTTGTGTGCACATTCTAAGTAATAGAAGTACATTGAGTGGGAAGATAAGGCCAATTGTAAAAAGCCCAGAATACTATTTTCCTCCATATCCATGTTTGTTTTGAGCCAAAGAGTGATATTTGAGTGTACTGAGGCACATAGTGACTCTATTCTTAGGTAAATTGCTTTTAGAAATATATATTGCACAAAGATATTTTAAGGTTTAGAACATTAAGACATTTCCAAAGCCAGAGAAACAGTTAGTTAGCTCTTATTTCTAAGACTTATATCTGGTTCTATATGGTTCTAAAATCCTTAATTTGGTTCACATAATTCCCTAGTAAAATCATCATAAGTGTTTACTCCTAGATTTTACATAAGAAAAAGTAAATAACATATAGCACATGTTAATCTAGGAAGAATTTCGTTAATTAAAAAAAAAAAATCAACTTCAAAATTTTCCTCATGATGTGATTTCCTCATGTGGCATTTTCCTCATGATACTATTTTTTTTTTGAACGGGTAATCTTGGTATTTTGATTTAGGATTTTGGAAATTACAAAATTTTCTTGAATAATGTCAAAAGAGGATGCATTATATACTTGACATTCTGACCCAAAACTTCTTTGACCAAAAGGAATAGACTCTAGACCACAGAGCTTTATCCACTTGTTTGGTTGATAATCTGTGGATTTTCCCAAACTAATATTTTTATATTTCAACCAAGCCTGTATAATGCAGTTGATTTTGGGTTTATTTCTTCATTTTGTCCATGCCAATGTAACCTGAGCTTTTGAGAATCATACAGCTTGGCTGGAGGGCGACATCTCTGGAACTGAGTGTCAAGTTCAGATAATCATTCACAATTACGTTTTTTATACATTCTTTCAAATATAATTTTATTGTAAATAAAATATTTTAAAAGGATTTTAAGGATAAAATATTAGATTGGTTTAGTGTTTCTAAAGTGTGAAATATTTGAAAAATAAAGACAATTTATTGTGTAAAAGAACAAATCATTATTTACATTAAACGTGCTCTTTGGCAGTGACTTGCTAAGAATAGGACAATTAAACATTTTTTGTCAATTCATATTAGATTTGACAGAACATTTTGTGCTGTAATCATTAACTCCTAAAACACGACAAGTTAGGCATTTGGATAAGACATAATTTCACAAAAGATATGGAAGTTTTCATTTCTGGGTACTTGGTTAATTCAGGCTGTAACTTATTACAATCTTTTGAACAGTCCAATAGTGTTTATAACTACATTTGTAAATCAAGGACAATTGTGATTCAGTTTGTGGCTGTTATACTTCAACAGCAGAAAATAGTTCTTGTTTCAAAACCCAAATATTTTAAACCTTTAGTTTTGTAACAATTTGTTTGTAACAATTTGTTCTGTTTCCCTTCCTTCCTTCCTCCCTTTTTACTCTCCTTATTCTTTTGTTTATTTAATTTTTTTCCCTTCTTTTTTTTTTTTATTTCATCTCTTTTTTGAAAGCATCACCCTTGCTTTTATTAGTTGACTATATTCTTTCTGTATTCTAGGAGTCAGATTAAGAGCATTTCTTCTACAGTTTCTTATATAATCATTATGAGATTGAGTTTAAGCTCTTTCACATCACCCTGTGTCTACATCTAAATTGATATTTCTTTTACTGAATTATTTTTAATTCTTATGTCCTATCCAGCCTCAGATTTTGAGCACATTTATAGTAAGAATAGGTTGTGCCCATTTTATTCACAGATTGTGGAAATTTGTGGATTCAGTAAGTATTTGATGAATGATTTTCCATGTGCATTTATATTCTGAAATAAATAGTTGATATTTTCTCAAATAAAAATGGAGTTGGTTTTGCTGAGAGAGAGAGACAGAGAGAGAGAAAGATGCTTAGAAAAGATTAATTCATTATTGATGACACTATCATTATTGATAAAACCTTTGAATTTCTTTCTCAATTGCATTAAGTTTTGGGGGAAGTAGTTTTTTAATAACTAAGTAATAAGTTAAAAATCAATAGCATCTAAACAGTGTCTAAAATCTACAGTGTTTCAAATATGGCTTCAATTTTCATGAACATCTGAAAACTCGTAGATTTCCTATCTGCCTGAATTTCCAGAAACTATCAGGTCTCTAAGGACAAAAATTATTTTAAGTAACTTCCTTCAATTTCTATATTCAGAGAGGTTTGTATAGTATTGGGTACATAATATGCAGGCTTTAACTAAATAATAATTAAATATAAAAAATTGAGATGATTAAAATGAATAATTTGGCTTTTAGAGAGTCTTTGAATTTTAACTAGTATATTAAATATAGATAATGTATTTAGATATATGTTTTTATCTTTTTTTTTTTTTTCTTTTTGTGGTACACGGGCCTCTCACTGTTGTGGCCTCCCCGTTGTGAAGCACAGGCTCTGGACGCACAGGCTCAGCAGCCATGGTTCACAGGCCCAGCTGCTCCGCGGCATGTGGGATCTTCTCATACTGGGGCACGAACCCGTGTCCCCTGCACTGGCAGGTGGACTCCCAACCACTGCGCCACCAGGGAAGCCCTTATCTTTAATACTATGTTAAAATGCATTATCTAATATAAACATCTAATAGTATACAGCATAGAGAGTTTTTATTAAAAAAAGAATTTTCAAATTTGTTTTGATGAAGATCAATATAATCTTATATTGAGTCATAATAATTTGCATAATATTGCTGTTATTTTGCAATGAACCAAAAGATGTTTCCATAAGAATGTTGTTTTCGCAATGAAGTATCACCTCACACTGATCAGAACTGCCACCATCAAAAAAATCTAGAAACAATAAATCCTGAAGGTGTGGAGAAAAGGGAATGCTCCTGCACTGTTGGTGGGAATGTAAATTGATACAGCCACTATGGAGAACAGTATGGAGCTTCCATAAAAAAACTAAAAGTAGAACTAGCGTATGATCCAGCAATCCCACTACTGGGAAAACCGTAATTCCAAATGATACATGTACCACAATGTTCATTGTAACTCTATTTACAATAGCCAGCACATGGAAGCAACCTAAATATCCATCAACAGATGAATGGATAAAGATGTGACATATAGATATACATATATATATATACATATATATATATATATATATACATACATACATATACAGTGGAATATTACTCAGCCATAAAAAGAAACAAAACTGAGTTATTTGTAACGAGGTGGATAGACCTAGAGGTTGTTATACAGAGTGAAGTAAGTCAAAAGGAGGAAAACAAATACAATATGCTAACACACATATATGGAATCAAAAAAAAATGGTACTGATAAACGTAGTGGCAGGGCAGGAATAAAGATGCAGACATAGAGAACGGACTTGAGGACACAGTTGGAGAAGGAGAAGCTGGGACGAAGTGAGAAAGTAGAATTGACATATATACACTACCAAATGTAAAATGGATGGCTAGTGGGAAGCTGCTGCATAGCACAGGGAGATCAGCTCAGTGCTTTGTGACAACATAGAAGGGTGGGATAGGGAACGTGGGAGGGAGGTTCAAGAAGGAAGGGATATGGGGAGATATGTATACATACAGCTAATTCACTTTGTTGCACAGCAGAAACTAACGCAAGATTTTAAAGCAATTATACTCCAATAAAGATAAAATTATAAAAAAAGAGACAGGAAACTATAAAAAAAAAGAATGTGCTTTTTTAAAAGGACCTATTTCAATTACAATTTATGATTTATGTTACATTGATCTATTATACAACTTGAGTGTCTTCTTTCATCTATTTCATCCATGAATATTATCATTAGAATTATTGGTTACTCATTGTATGGAAGGAGAGGCTTGTTAATTAGAGGCTATTTATAATTTGACAATGCATAATTAAGCTAGTGTATGAGACAGCTTGGTGTCTGAAAGCGCAATATGAAATAACTTTACTTGATATTTTTTATGTTAGCAAGGAAAAAATTCACATTACCAAGTTTGCTTTTGAGAAATGTTTAAATACAGAATTATGACATAGATATATAGTAATACTGGTATCTATGGCATTGTAGTTAACACAAAGTAAATTATTATGCACTCAGAAAGTCCAGATTCTCAAAGGTGTACACTGAGGGAAAAAAATGTAGTTAGTGGGGAATTGATTCATGTGTGCATTCTGAAATTTTGTAATCAAATAATTAAAATTACAGTAATATTAAACCAACTAAATAATCTGTGGTCAGTCAGATATTTATATAGCAATATTAATTTTAAATAGGTGGACAATTTTTAAAATGATATATAAAGTATGTACTATTTTTATATTAGTAAATACTATATATATTCATAATTGACATGCATGAGTGTGCACACACACTCATGTACATATATTCCTTTGTTAAATGTTCTTTCCTAGGATAATCTTTAGATTATCTGAAAATATCATTCTCTTTTTCTACTTTATTTTTCATATTTAATCTAAGTTATGTATTCTTGACTCAATCCTATTTTATTAGTCCTTACCTTTTTATCACCTCTCACATTCTTACTTTCCATTCCATTCTCTGTAACAGGGAATCCAATATTCAAAATCTTTTCTGAATAATTTTCCCCTAGCTGTGTCCTTTGCTGCTTTCTATGATTACCACAATTTTCTAAACTATAAATTCCATGCCACTAATCCCTTTCTTAAAAGATTGCTACAAGTTAATTTTACTTTAGAAAGCCCAAGTGGATGGAAAGCTCTGTTTGCCAAATAAGCATTTTATTAATTACAAATATGTCTATTGAGTTACACAAAAGAAAATGGACTAAATATAAAGTACAAAGCATTAGGTGCAAAGAGAGACTTCGTGATTAAAAGATTTTTTGACATTAAAGGAACTGTGATATCTAATTCCCAGAAAGATTTTAAGAATTGAAGAGACTCATTTCTCTGATAGATTAGGTGCAATTTTGCCTGGAGGTAGGTGACAGAAGAAATAGCCCATGTACTGTGATATGAAATAAGGAATAATAGGTTTTGAGTACCTTATAACAGCAGACATCCCGTTTTTCTCTCCTAAAACTTTCTATGTCTAGATTTTGGATATAGGATTGTGTCATCTAGTAACTTTTGGATTAACTAGAATTTCTACAGACCTGACGTTATCAGAATTTGTGAAATATTATACCATCTGATTTAGGTGCTGGAAGAAATATCTCATTTTGTTTAAAGTGCTTCTTCCTTTTTTTTTTTTTTTTCCTTTTCTGTAGGGAATATCTAACTGTTTTAAAAGGAGAGTACAAGTAATATTTTTTACAATAAAAAATTCTCAGTAAAGAAAATGTAGCAAAACAATTCCTTTCAAAGAATAATTTATAATTAGATATTACTTAAAATAATGTTTCAAAAAGCCATGTATTTTTTTATTTTATTCCTTATTATAAATCTTATGCATATTTCCTACCTCCTTAAATATGCACAAACCTAAATTATATATCCTGTTGTAATAGATGATAAAACCTTTAAATTTAAAAGAGTTAGTAATTCTCTTTTAGAAAAAAAGTCCAATCACAAAATCTCAAGATTTTAATATCTAGAATAATGTAAATATGTAACTACTTAAAATTCAAAAACATAATCATCAGAAGCAGTTTAAGAAAGCATCAAATAGGGCTTCCTTGGTGGCACAGTGGTTGAGAGTCCTTCTGCCGATGCAGGGGACACGGGTTCGTACCCCAGTCCGGGAAGATCCCACATGCCGTGGGGCGGCTGGGCCCGTGAGCCATGGCCGCTGAGCCTGCGCGTCCGGAGCCTGCGCGTCAGGAGCCTGTGCTCCACAACAGGAGAGGCCACGACAGTGAGAGGCCCGTGTACCACAAAAAAAAAAAAAAAAAAAAAAAAAAAGTGAGGATGATGCAAAACATTCTTTTTTTAAGGCAATAACATATTTTGGAGGTAGATCCAGCAAAAATTACTCATAAAATCATGAAAGCAGGGCTTGGTTGCATAAGCTAGTGTGGGAAAAAATGCTTGCAAAAATAAAACAAACAATCAGAATAGTATAGGTTGGAGTGCCCCAGATTGTCTGAGAGTCTTGTCCCTCAGCTGACAGGTAAGGCAAGCGAGCATGTGAGGCATGGTGAATTAGCCATGGAAGTCTCTTCGAAAGGAGGATGGGACTCAATTAACTTTATGTAGGGTCCAGATATTTGCTGGATAATATGAGGATACAAGAAAGCAACCAGTACTTCAGAGTGTGTGTGGTGTGTCAGCCAGAATGTGTCTGCTTAGAGAGCTCGTCTATGAAGATCCCTGAGCTTTTTCACCTGAAGGAGGTATCATTTTACCTCACAGGCCAGCACTCTGTTTTCTTCCAGGGATGCTAATGCAGGTGGGAGAAGAAAACAAACAAACAAAAAGAAAAAAACGAATTAAGTAGCTTAACTGAGAAGCCAGAAAATAAAATAAATTCATGGAAACAGAAGAATAATAATGATTAAGATAATAATGAAAATTAATAAATTAGAAAACAGAAAAACGTAGAATTATAAAAGAAATCCTAGTGCTGGTTCTTTTTAAGTAAAAACTAACAAAATAAATAAACCCAGGGTATCCCAATAAAGAAAATAAAAAATAAGGGAAAACCACAGAGTGCAAATAAAACATATTAAAAATGCAAAGTAGGAAATTACCAAGGAATATTAAAATAATCTTGAGTGCCTTTTGCTAAAATCAATGCAAATAAGATGAATGAGTTTGTGGGAAACTATGAATTATCAAAAAATGTACCCAGATTCAAACAAATGAATAATCAAGACGGAAACTGGAGAAAATATCAGTTATTTGCAAATAATCTCTGTGCTTAGATGATTTTACAGGTGAATTTATTTACACAGATCATGGAAGGTGCACAATAGAATCAACTGAAAGAAGGGAGAACTTTGAAAAAAAATGTGATGCCTGGGACTAACCCCAAGTGTTTCTGACTTAATTAAGCTGTGATTCTGCTAAATCTTCATATTTCTAAAAAAACACTTAATATTTCTACTAAGTAGAAGCATTCACTTAAATCATCTCCAATACTAATCAATTTTAATTATTAAGTGAAACAATATGTTTTATAACTTGTTGGACTCTCCCACTAATTGCTTGTATATTTCAAATGTTTATTTTTATATAGTTTAATATTCAAATAATCACTTTTCAAATAATGATTTTTTTCAATCTGTAAAAATATTCTGTTATTTTACCTTCAATTCCAAATATTTTAGATAATGAGGGAGAATGGACAATTTTAAGAAACGGTGCTTTTGTATTTTAATATTCTTTTTAAAGCCCTCACTAGAATTTTTATTATGTTTATTCCTAGTTTTTAAGAAATCTATTTCTTTTTGCATTCGTAAATAAGAGGTTTTTTTGTGTATAAAATAATGTTTGTACTGGTATGTTACTTTTGTGATCAGCCAACTTATTGAATTATTTTATTGTTTCTAACAGTTTTTTATTTAATTCACTAGACAAACAAGTTTACCATCTTCGAGTAACCAACATACATTAAAAGAAGAGTGTATACAGAAATATACCTGTGGATATAAAGAAATTACACATTTTGGCCAAATAACAAATGCACAAATATTATTGGTCAAATATCTGCATATTGAAAAAATCTCAAATATTTTATAATAAACTTATCACTTTAATTGTAATCACTTTCAGTGATAACAGAAAGCTACAGTTTTTTTGTATTTATCCTATGCAAAATTGAAAGAAAATCAAGGGCTCAGTATTCCTCAAATTTCTACAGACTTAATCACCTAAAGTCTTAGTGATATTTATAAGAAGCATACTTCAATACACATAAAAATTAGGGGACACTTTATGTCAAAGATACTTCCTGAATTTTGAAAAAAAATACACTGCCATCCCCTTTTTCTTGCAAACAAATACTGATTTTTTTTTTTTTTTTTTTTTTTTTTTTGCAGTACACGGGCTTCTCACTGTTGTGGCCTCTCCCATTGCGAAGCACAGGCTCTGGACGCACAGGCTCAGTGACCATGGCTCACGGGCCCAGCCGCTCCGCGGCATGTGGGATCTTCCTGGACCAGGGCACGAACCCATGTCCCCTGCATCGGCAGGCGGACTCTCAACCACTGCGCCACCAGGGAAGCCCCTGATTTTTCATTTTAGTTTCATATCATCACATGGCTTTGGTAGTTCAATTAAATAATTCTGCTTTATTCTTTGTGCTTTCAGTCTCAAACTCTGATCTATAAAACTCTAAATTTTATAGAGTAAAAATAAATGAAATGCATTGGGATGTGTACTATTATCTTATATTGGAAAGTTCAGTGGGTTACAAGTAGAGAACAGAATAATATACTAACTTTGACATTTTATACATATGACATTGAGGTTATTTGGAATACCAGAATCATGGATTCTCTATCTATATATGGAATAATAATGTTCTCTCAATGTTTTATTTTGAGTTTTAGCTGAAACAATATACTTGGAAATGTATCAATTGTAAAACCATTTTCCTAATTCAATATGGCAGGGAATTCAGACAGTACGTATTATAAGTTTTCCTGTAGATGCTATTCTTTAGATTTTTCAATTTCTTTTGTGTTGCTTTTGTGACTTGTTTGGAGGTAAAGATAACCATCTGTCTTATACACTTAAAGCTAATTACAAGGATGTTGCATGTTGTCATACATTAAAGTTTACGTTATTTAAAATGTACCTTAAATTTTATAAGCTTTAGATGTTTAGAATATTCAGTTCATTTCCAGTCTGTGAGTTGCAATAAATAAGATATATTCTTTGGGCTACTTCCGTTGAGAGTGATTTCATTAATTGTGTGCTTTTTTTTTTTTCACTAGTTTTCTTTTTCTGTTGTTGATGTTGTTTATATGTATAGCAGATGGCAACAATCATAGAAATCAGCACAGCAATCAAAGGGATCAGTGGTATGATGCATCTTTGTTAGGGTCACAGGATGCACCCACTGGGAAAATAGCGGCAACATCTGACAGCAAGTGCTGAGCACTATATCTGCTTAGTAATCAGACAGGATCAGGACTGAGGGTGACCTAGAACTGCTGAATGAAATAAGAGAAGATTAAAAAATGATGTCAGAAAGTTTATTTGCAGCAAGGAGACTACATAGGAAAAAGCATCCTTTTTGGCTACTTCAGTAGTTTAATGTCCATTGCTCTCTTGATAGCTGTCTGTTGGTTGGGATAACATGGTAAACTGCATGAGTCAAATCAAAGGTAGGCACAGATTTGCATATGAATATTCTCAGTTTCTGACAAATGAGTACACAAGAATATGTGTTGAAATCTGAGCATTTCCAAGAAATGCTCATCCAAATTCAAAGGCTCATCTAAATTCAACTGGTGTGGGTAATTCTCATGATTTTGTGCAAATTCAACATGGACACATTAATGAAAATTATATTACAAATGTCTGCAAAACTTTAAAGAAATGTTCAAAGGCTTTTAATTTTTTTTTTTAACCACTCTTACTTTTCTTTCTTGATTAATTTGTTCTCATATCCTCCAAATGTGAAGGTTTTCTAATTTCAGGTAATCAGTCTTCTCCTCATGTCAGATTCTCAACTGGGGGGGACAACATTCATTTTCATTTTTTTTAACCTGGATGAATACAACTCTGTGATGGTGAATTTTATCTGTCAACTTGACTGTGCCATAGGGTGCCCGAATTAAACCTTATTTCTGTGTCTGTCTGTGAAAGTGTTTTTAGATGAGATTAGTAGTTGAATTGGTAGACTCAGTAAAGTAGATTTAGACTGCCCGCCCCAATGTGGGTGGACAGCCTCCAATCCTTTGGGGATCTGAATCCAGCCAAAGTCAGAGGAAGGAGGAACCTACTCTTTCTTCTTTCTTCACTGCTTCAGCTGTGTCATCAAAATTCAATTAACAATCAAACTGAGAAGAAAAATGAGAATTTTATTTAAGCCAAAGTGAACATTGTAACTTGGGAGACCAAATCTCAAAAACTCTGAGGTCTGTTCTACTGGTCAGGAGTTAAGAGATGCAGTTGTATACATTTTGAGACAAAAAAGTATGTTGCGTATTGACAGATTAACATAATACATCAACCTCATCAGAGTTGTTTTGGTCAGGTATGCACCTTCAGAGCAAGCATTTCGGTCAATATGACATCCTGTACAGGATGAGAAAGAAATATAAATCTTAAAATTGCAATGTTAGCCTCAGAAGGAAGGGAATATTCTTCTCCAGACTTGAGGAGGTCTGGTTAATGTATAATGTAGATGCACATTGGGAAAGGCCCACCACAAATGGGGGCATGTGTTTCAATTCTGACTTCTTTTGATCATCCTACCATAGAGAAATTTATTTTTCTTCATCAGCTAGACATCAGTCTTCTCCTGCCCTTAGAGTGGGATTTATACCACTGTATGTCCTGATTTTTCAGGTCTGTAGACTCATACTGGTATTACACCACCAGCTTTCTTGGGTCTCCAGTTTGCAGATAGCAGATCATGGGACTTCTCAGCCTCTATAATCATGTAAGCCAGTTCCACTTACATATGTGTCATTGGTTGTCTTTCTCTGGCAAAACTTGACTAATACAAACTCTTAACTGTTTGATTACTCTCTGCTACATAGTTTGAAAGGATCCTCAAACTTAACCTAACATTTGACATCATTTACACAAGAAAACATTCTTTCTGATTTCATCTCAGGGTTAATACAATTTTTACAGGAGGAATACAGACCTCAAATCTTGAAATATAATATCTACATCTCTTTTCCCATAAATCCAATTAGTTACCATTTCTTCATGTATAAAGTTTTATTAATATCTCTTTTTTCTTTCCTAGTGTCAACATTCTAATGAAATATTTTTCATTTTACTACAAACAATTAAAAATCAAATTACATGATGGTTGACTGGTGGGAAATGTCTTTAAACTTTCTACAACTGTAATACTATTTGAACCTTATAAACAGTTTCTATACCTCAAAGGACAAGAGCTAAAATTAGTCTACAAGGAGAAGTATGTATTTGTATAGATATATGCATGCATACATGTAGGTATGTATGTATGCATGAATGTATCTATTTATTTTAAATCTTTTTGATGAGTCTTGTTATTTCATCAAGTAAATTGATAAAATCTTTTTTTTTTGTATTTTGATAAAACTTACTGCAGCTATTAGTCAAACTGTGTCAATAAAGAGATTTAGCAATTTTGTTGCTGTTTGTTCATTTTTCTCTAAATCTATATTTTATATTTTCAGTGCCTCCAAATTATTTCAGTGTCTTAGAATCTTTGTGTTGTTTTCCAGAAAGTCAGGAGACTATGCAATGTAATATTTGTAATTGTGAGCTAATCTCAAACTTAGCTTTGAGGGGAGAGTATGAAAAATCTGTACTCAGAAAAGTATTCTGGAGTAATTTTTTCCATATATTATATTTTATTTAAGACTCATCAAACCAAACTCTCTAAACATTTAATATTTGAGTGTTTTAATTACCTTATCAATACTTTGGATACATTGTCCTGTGTATAGGTATTTCCCATGGAAAAAAAATTTGTTTTCTTCAAATACTAACATAATTACATGCCAAGAGTAACAAACAAACATATTGTAGTTGATTGTTCTGTAAATTCAATGTAAAACAAAAATAGTAGCATATGATAGGTGAATTGGTTATTATTATAATAACTACTTAGAACCATAGAACTCTG
The DNA here is from genome assembly GCF_008692025.1 of Phocoena sinus. Classification (NCBI taxonomy): domain Eukaryota; kingdom Metazoa; phylum Chordata; class Mammalia; order Artiodactyla; family Phocoenidae; genus Phocoena; species Phocoena sinus. The sequence goes on along the minus strand of NC_045780.1, from coordinate 29,661,955 downwards.
AAAAGTGAACCTTCTCCAGAATTTCATTTACAGTGTTTTATAATATGAATTCTTTTAGATTTATTTTGTTTGATGAACATAGTGTAAATTTGACTATATTATGTTGTATAAGGTAGTATTGACTAGTAAGAAAACAAGTAAATAAGTAGTAAGTAAGGCAGATGAGCTTTGATCCAAACCAGACATGAGTTTGAAACTCTTTTAATAGTTAATATTACACTGGTAATTCATTTTATATCTGTAAGCCTAATTTAATTTTTAAGCAGTGATATATATGATGAAACTAGTACAATAGCAAAAGGCAAAACACAAAGAGGCAGGTATTATCATTATTACAATCATATTCATTCTTTACCTATGGAGTTATGGTTTGTTAAATATAATTTTTAAAATGAGGTATATGTGCCTTTAAATTGTATAAGCTGTAGAAGTTGAATTGACCTTTATTTATTACTTTTAATTATAAAACAAAATATCATAGAATGCATTAAAATGCTAAGATATAAGCAGAAAATGCAATTAAAGGCAAATAAGTTATTTTTACATATGTGTCTAGAAAGAACCCTTTCATTAAAAATAAAGTTTCAGTGATAGATGAAAAGGGATAAATTAACCCAAAGAGATAGGTAAAACTACTATATATGTGCAATTAGAAAGATTCCAGGGTGACAGCCTTGCATCAGACCTAGAATGATGAGGAAGATAGGAGACATTTGGAAATATGCAGGAAATGATGGGTTTGTGAAAACTCTTCAGTTATAGAAGATTTTAGTAAAATATAAATGAATATGGTGTGTTTTTTATATACATCTATGTGAATTTTAAATTTCAGTAAAAAAGAGAGTTATATCTGACTGACCAAATATGATGTACATGAAAAAAGAAAAATGGAACTTTAATATTTTTAGATCATAGGTAAGCACATGTTAACCTATATTCCTTAAAAGTCTCCAAGAAAATACATGATAGATTATATAAATTATTCCCATGCTCAAAAATTTTAAATAAAATAAAACAAAGAAAATGTTTCTTGGATACAATATTATGAGAAATTCTAGATTGGAAAGTCCAGAGAGGATTGTATGGTACTATGCCCATTAAACATCTCAGATGTGAATAGCATCCTAACTAGTACTGCTAAGGTGCCATATTGTTTCAGCTACAATAACACTAAACTTAAGAAATTTATGGCGATGTATCATTAAAAGTACTGAGGGAGGGTAACAAATATAGAATCCATCTGATAGCTATATTATTATTTGAGATTTAAGTGATCTAAATATAATTTCAGACAAGCATTTTCAGAATATTTGTAAGCCACAGACCTTCATTGAAAGAACAATGAAAAGATATACACCAGCCAAAAGAGAAGTGAAATCAGAAGGGAAGGTTGGACTGTTAAAAACAATAGTGAGCAAAAATTTCATTAAAATTTATTTTAAAAACTGAAACATTGACTATAAAAATAATAATTGTGGTAAATATTCATATCCATTAGTTCTAAAATTAATGCTTCACTATACTGTAGTTTTGAATCATTTTAAGTCTAGAAAGCGTATACCTTCTATTTTCTTACCAGTAGGTAATGAAAAATTAATACACAGAGGATTCACAGTCTGTGAGTATTGACACCAAAAGATTCAGATACATATGTGTGAAATTTTCTAATAGTAAGACAAAATAAACAATGTGAGATTCAAAAAGAGTACAGATAATGGGAGCATCAAATCATACTGAACAAGAGAGTTGAGAAAGCTTAAATTCATGGAAAAAAGAAAAAAAAAAGAAAAAAGTTGTTTCCTGGGCATTCCTTGACTCAAAAAATAGTAGAGAAAGTATATATTAAAAAGTGATAGTATACACAAATTTCATAAAGTTATACAAATGTACTGTGTGTGCATATTTTTAAATTAATAGCTGACCTCCAAACACACACACACACACACACACACACACAGATACATACATACACAGGGCATCCTCCCACAAAACACAAAAAATAAGGAACTAAAAACAGAATACTGAAATCACACAAAGAAGTTATGTTTACTATCAATTCTTTTAAACTAATAAACTTTAATTTTTAGAGCAGTCTTAGGTTCACAGCAAAATTGAGTACTTCCCATAAATCTCCTGCCCACACACATGCATAACCTCCCTCACTATCAGCATCTTGCACCAGAGGGAACTCTTGTTACAATCAGTGAACCCACACTGACACATCATTATTACCCAAAGCCCATAGTTTACATTAGGGTTCACTCTTGGTGTTGTACATTCTAAAGGTTTGGATAAATATATAATAATGCATAATAAATGTATAATAAATATATCCATCACTATAGAATCATACAGGATAGTTTAACTGCCCTAAGATTCCTCTCATCATATACATGGTAACAATACGTAACCCATTTGAAATATAAGACAAAACACAGGGAAGGTATTTTTAAAAGCTGATGTACATTGCGAGTTAACCAAGGGACCTTGAATGAATAGAAATTAAGGCCTGAGACAAGATGGAGACCCATATAGGGGTCCATTTGTCAGATAGAAATTTTAAAAGGAGTTCTGCTGTGTCTTTCCATTAAACTAGCTGCCTGAGACCTACTGGGGAGTTGAAAGTTATATTCAGTGCCATTTCAAAGCCCCCAGCATTGTGTATTCTGAGTAGTGAAATGAGCACTTTAGTTACTCTCAGTAATGTCTAGAACTCTGAAAGGAAGATCTAGTGAGGCTTTATATTGTGGCCTTATTATACATAGAAGCATGTGCAACTTTGATATATTGGGTATGGGTGAGACAAAGAGATTCCTAAAGATATTCACCCTGGAGCGGACAACCCTTAGACAATGCTCCAATAGTTTGTAAATGTGTAGATGGAACACATTTTTGCTGTGTTAGAAAGTGCATCCAGTGCTAAAATGACTGCCTGAAATTTGGGCAATTGTGCTGACTCTTGTGTCCCATCCCTTATTGGGGACATCATAGTTAAGGGGTGGAAAACAGCTACATTATAGTGAGCTCCTCCGTTTATGATGATAGCACTGACATTTTTGTAGTCCATGAACTGCCATTGTTATTCAGGCAATTAATCCCAAGGGCCTCCCCAGGTAGCCAAGGGATCTGGGAAAGGAATATCTCTCCCAGGATCATGACTTCTGGCAAAGGACTGGGATAGGGGAGGCCACTCTGTCCTCTGGTGGAATATGCCAGAGGGCCCATTTTGTACTAAGAATTTGTCTCTATTCTGTACTAAGAATATATTCATAGCCATGCCAAGTTTGTGGAGTACTGCTTTCATGACTCAAGATTTAATGGGAAAATGGGTACTAAAGTCTACAATCCCAGAATTAATGAGAACCTCCATTTCCAGGAAAATCCAGTATGTGACCAGCAATTTTCATTCCAATCATGTATAGCACAGAGCCAAGAAAGGCAGTTATTTATATCAGAAACCCATGGGCAAGTTATGACTATTATAGGTGTTCCAAGAAATTCCATGGTCAAGAAGGATGTTACAAAAACCTCTAATGAAGGAGTCTGGAAGGCACTAATGGGAGTGCCTGTTGATTATAATATGGACATATTCTAGAGTCTTTTGCCATGGGGACACCATTTAAGGTGGGCAGATTTGAAAGTAGTAGCTTCCTTAATTAATGTATTAAATTAATCATCTTATAAAAATATATCATCAAAATAATGTCATACCTGTGTTCCTGGATAGAAGTAGATGTAGTTAAGATCTTGTGTGTAGAGATAGTGTGTTATTGCCAAGCAACTGATGTACTCCTTGGGTAGTCTAATAAATGTGTATTGTGCCCTTTTGAAGGTTAAGGCAAACTAGTTGAAAAGCTGTTGAAATAAGCACTGAATAGAACATATTACTCAAATCTATAATAGCAAAATAATTGACCTGATGCTGATAGGATGGAGTTATTAATTTTAATAAACATCAGATATCAGATTAATTGAAGGGCAACAATGCTAAAGTTGTAGTTATTCACTGTGATGCATAATTTTTTTCCAGACTGAAGAATGGGCAAAATTGGATTGCCAAGTGGAAAAGCAATGGGGATAATCACCTCTTTATTATTCATGTCTTATATATGAAATTTTAATCCTTATAAGGCCCTGTTTTTACTTACATTGGGTGATACTAACTATTTTAATTGGGGATCAGTGGGGCCTACTTTTATTAAGCCACTTGTAAATAATTTAATTTTAATGTGGTACTCATTGTGTCAGAACACCTATGCCCACTGTGGGATATTTTAGGCCAATGGGTAATGACCATGCGAAATTTAGGTAAGGCTATAAAATGAAGTATAACAACATTTCCTCTATTTTATATTTAGTTACACTCTTAAGATTATAATGATTTCATGTTCAAATTTAGTGAGATTCGCCAGGAATAACTGTAATTTGAACATCGCTATTTAATAAATCCATGAAAATCTGCCAATGGGTATATTTTAGCAAATGTTAAACTTAATTTAGAACCTGTTCTTGAAGTACAAAAGCAAATAGATACCCTCTTAATGTTTTTTTTTAAATTATTTTAGTAAGTTTTGTATTTCCAATTGGGTCAAATTATGGAACTTTGTTTTAATTTAATAATACGTATATATTTTTTCTTTTTTACATCTTCCCCGCAATATCCAGAATTTTTCCTTCCAACCTCCCATCCTTCCTTCCTTCCTTCCTCCATTCTGTTCTTCCTTCCGTTTTTGTCTTTACTATATATACTTTAAGGAAGTTCTTTTTACATAGTTCATGTTTATATATATATTTTTTTCCTCTCCGGAGCTTCAAATCAGTCAGGGTTAGGAACACCTGCCCCCACAAGAAGCAATGATTCTACGCCATAGGAGCTTCAGCTTTAACATGGATTTGACTTAACCCCTTCCCTATGCCACAGGGGTGCCATAGGCGTCTTCCCCTCGTACCCAAAGGATTAAATATCTAGTGCAACAGACGTACAGGCTGAAGAGTGGTTCAGTGAAAGAGCTTATCAAACCAGCCTCTACCGCTACCTTTTCCTTCCTTGTGGGTTTTCAGACACGTAAAGCCTCGGTTTTCAGTTTCTCTCTCTGTCTAACTCAATAGTGCAAACTTTTAGGCAGTTACAGGTGTTAATATCAAACACAGAAACCAGACATGCAAATTCCCTGAGCAGATGAAACCAGTTAGTCATACACACAAAGCTTAATTTAGCTTATTTTGCTGACAAGCTAGTTTAACTTGACTAGCTGACAAGCTAGTCACTTCTTGCTTATGCTTCTGAAAATCGTAAGTGAAACTTAAATAGTTCCTGAAAATTGATACGAAGCAACCACTAACCAATTCCCTTTCACTTAAGAAAATTCTAATATTGTAACCAATTACTGTTAAGAATAAACACTGCCTTCACACTATATCAGCTGCTTTATAACAACATATCTCTGAGCCTCATGTTTTGGTTTGAGGATGCCCAGCTTGCAAACTGTCTTTTTGGTTTGTGCACATGAAACTATTACTAATTACTACTTAAATTATTTGTTGGTTTCATTTTTTTTTAATCAACTTTTGACACAGGCAAAGGGGAGAGGCAGGATGACCAGTCTCACAGGCAGCCATCTAGCAAGGTTACCCAGTCCACCCTTGAGGGATTGATTTGCACCTAAGAAAGCAATAACAAGTTTCTTGGGGCAACAAAGTTAATGCCACCATTTGAAGTATCAGTCCCTCTGTATCATGATATGTGGAGGCACTTACTTGAGGCCCAAGCACATTAACTAGGGTTCTCACATTATTTAAACAATTTGGTAACTTGGGCAGTTTTTTTTGTGTGGCAGGGTTGGGACAGGGTGTACAGGGATTAAATATTCATCTCATTGTCCCAGACACCCCTTTGGATTAGATAATGAGCTACTGGTCTCCAAAGGTGTAACCCGCACATACTGCTGAGGATCTGGGTAGCTTGATGTTTGCTGGTGTTAGCAACTACTTATGCAACATCAAGAAGACAGTAGGCTGCTTTCCCCAACTGAGTAATTTGGACAATGAGAAGAGGGTATTATTTCTTTAGTGTTAGAAGTTCAACCAACACTTTCCTCCACAAGTGTTTCCTAAACAGGGACAAACCAGAGTTCTGTCCTGAATATTAATAAAGAAACACCCACACTGAAGAAGTGATGGGACCCTGGACTTGGCATCTACCAAATACAAGATGTGACTGGTAACATACCTGAACACCCGACCCAGGAAATCACATCCACATTACTCCTATTGCCCTAGGTGCACCTCCACATCCACCTCTTAAACCCTCTCCCCCCATAGGAAAGTTGAGTAAAACATACAACCACCTGAAGACCCACCAGCAAGGAACAAATCTAAAGGACAACTTTCCCACTTGGGTAGATCTGACCCAAGACACTCGCCAGGAGCTCTGAAATCAATCTCTAATCCAAGAGCACTCCTTCTCTCCCTAAAACCTATCCAAAAGTCAGTGGTCATAGCCATGCTATTGTGCTTTTAAAGCCAATTGTTTTATAAAATGTAAAGATTCCTTTGAGGGTGAACCCAACACACAGGCACTTGGATAGATGAAAAGCAAAGATTTTTTTTTTGTTGCAGTTCTAAATGAGAAAGGAGTTCAGACAAGGCCACAAAGGAGTTTACACACTGGGACAGGAAAAGAGAAAGCTGGAGTTGTAGGGGGAAGCCTCGATATGGCAAGTAGGTTGGTATAAGTAGGTTCCTCTGGGGCTCCCTATGGATTGTCTATTATGGATAATTTCACAGGTTTCTGGGGAAAGGGGCTGCCCATAGTTGTTTGATACCTGGCCCTGGGACAATTAAGGTGGGTGTATAATGGCCCGGAGTGTGAGAGTCTACTAAAGGAAGTGGGTGGTGTATGGCCTTAATCATTTGCTCAAAAATAGAAACTGACTTCTAGCCAAAGTCTCAAATCTGAATCAAGACAGAATTAAACAACAGCAATTAAGTCTTGTGTGAAAATATTCAAGAAGTTAGGAAGAAATTAATACAAATTACATATCAATCAGAGCCCAACCTTGGCCTTCCAGAATTCTAAACTATAAAGACTTTCAAAAGCACTCTGAAAATTCAAATTTATAATAAACAAAAGTAAAAAAATAGAAGGAAAGAAAACTACAAAATAGTAAAAAGAAAATGAAACAAAGAAAAACAAGCAAGAAAGAAACAGAAAGTAAAAGAAAGAAAGGAAGGAAGAAGGAAAAGAAGGAAGAAAAAAAGACTATCATGAGTAAAGTAACACAAGAACTAATAAGCAATAGGATTGGATGCCAGAAAAATCTAAGAAAATGGATTGACAAGAAGAAAAATACTAAAAACATGTGACTTAGAGATTTTAAATATATAATAATTTAAGTTTTTAAAAATTTCCTTGCTCAATAGATTAAAATTCATATCAGACAAAATGTAAATTTGTAAACCAGAACATGGGCATAAGAAATAAATATAATTCTGCACACTGTTTGAAAAATAAGATTGAGAGATATGAAAAATAGAAAGAAGAGGTCTAATATCAAATTCCAGGATTTTATCACCAACAAAACGACAGCAAAAACAACTTCAAATATATAAATCGAAATGTCACAGAGTATAAATAAAGAACTGAGTAACACTCTATAATTGGAAACTGTTCACATATTTCTCTCAGGAATTATTATATCAGTAATAAAAGAATTCATAAAGATTTAAAGGATTTGAATAGCATAATTAATACTCGATTTTTATGAACAGAATATTCTAAAGCACCCTGGTAACATATTTGAAGACTAACCATACTTTAGGCCATAATATAGGTTTTAACAAATTCCAAGGAATCTGTAGCATACAAAATACATTTTTTGGACAAAATTAATTAACTTAAAAAATTTTTAAATGTTACTAAAAAAACCTCATAGTTATAGAAATTGAAAGCTATTTTAAGTATATAATTAAAGGAAGAAAAATAACAATAGAGATGATATAGATATCATATAATATTTATAATTCAACAAATAAAAATATAATCTATTAAAACATAATTTGGAAACATGGATGGACATAGACATGGTCATACTGAGTGAAATAAGTCAGACAGAGAAAGACAAATATTATATGATATGGCTTATACATGGAATCTAAATAAGGGTAAAAATGAAACTTATGTAAGAAACAGAAATAGAGTCACAGATGTAGAAAACAAACTTATGGTTACCAGACAGTAAGGGGGGAAGAACAAACTGAGAGATTGGGTTTGACATATACATACTACTACGTATAAAATAGATAACTAATAAAGACCCACTGTATAGCACAGGGAACTCTACTCAATACTCTGTAATGGCCTATGTGAGAAAAAAAATCTAAAAAAGAATGGATATATTTATAAGTGATTCATTTTGCTGTATAGCAGAAAGTAACACAACATTGTAAATCAACTAGTCTCCAAAAATATATTTACAAACTTATAGTATGCAAATAAGGAGATAATTGAGGGCATTTAGAGTCAATTTCTTTTAAAACAAAATGGTCTTTTTAAGGGGAAAAATAAAATAGAACAAAATTAAAAAGTTTTAAAAAGTTAAAAGAAAAAAAAAAAGGAAGAAAAAAGACCAACAGAGTAGTGGGAAAATGCAATGAAGAAGATTAAAAATAAACAAGACCAAAACCTTTATAAAGAAGACAAAACCTTGGCCTCACTGATGAAGACAGGAACTGGAAGAGGCAAAATACTTAATGTAAGTAAAAAGGGGTATGTAAGTGCAGAAGCAGCAGTAATTTTTAAAGAAAAAAACTTATAAACAGTTATTTTTACAAACTTGAAATATTAGGGAGAACATATATTTTCACAGAAAATGTACTACCTCCAAGTAGTGTCTTAGGAAGAAATATAAACTCAGAACAGAACTCTAAGCATTAAAAAAATTATATTAGAATTTAAATACTGAGACATATAATTAACATAATATCCAATCATTTTACAATCAAATTTACCAAATTCTAAAGGAAAGGATAATTTAAAACATATACCACTACATAGGATTTGGTCTCTTTGTTTAACCTTAAACATCCTCTAATTTATTCAAATAAATCTATACAGTTATTGTAATATCCCAATCTAATCTATACATACTTGAAAATTCTAAACAAAATATTGAAAACTAACTCTACATTAAAATTCAAAATTTCTTTTTCGTGTATATGTATACAGGAAATTTCCATCATAATCTAGTTTGTGTTATAAAGGAAATGGAAATTTGGGGTCTTTTGTGTTTCCATACAAATTTTAAAATTATTTGTAAAAAATGTCATGGGTATTTTGATAAGGATTTCACTGAATCTGCAGATTGTCTGGGGTATTATGGTCATTTTAACAATATTAATTCTTCCAATCCAAGAACTCAGTATATCATTCCATCTGTTTGTGCCATCTTCCATTTCCTTCACCAGTGTCCTATAGTTTTCAAAGTACAGGTCTTCTACCTCCTTGTATAGGTTTACTCATAGGTATTTTATTCTTTTTGAGGTGATGGTAAATGGGATTGTTTCCTTAGCTTCCCTTTCTGAAAGTTCATAGTTAGTGTGTAGAAATGAAACAGAATTTCCATGTTACTTTTGTATCTTGCAACTTTACTGAATTCATTGATGAGCTCTACTAGGTTTCAAGTAGTGGCTTTTGGATTTTCTATGTATAGTATTATGTCATCTGCAAACAGTGACAGTTTTACTTCTTCCAATATGATTTGGATTCCTTTGATTTCTTTTTCCTGTCTGATTGCTGTGGCTAGGACTGCCGATACCATGTTGAATAAAAGTGGTCCGATACTATGCTGAATAAAAGTGGTCGCAGTAGGCATCCTTGTTTTCTTACTGATCTTAGAAGAAATACTTTCAGATTTTCACTTTGAATATGATGTTAGATGTGGGTTTGTCATATACAGCCTTTATTATGTTGAGGTATGTTGCTTCTATGCCCACTTACTGGAGAGTTTTTATGTATGTTGAAGTTTGAAAAAGATTTTTCTGCATCTATTGAGATGATCATATGATTTTTTTTAAACATCTTTATTGGAGTATAATTGCTTTACAATGGTGTGTTAGTTTCTGCTTTATAACAAAGTGAATCAGTTATACATATACATATGTTCCCACATCTCTTCCCTCTTGCATCTCCCTCCCTCCCAATCCCACCCTTCTAGGTGGTCACAAACCACTGAGCTGATCTCCCTGTGCTATGCGGCTGCTTCCCATTAACTATCTATTTTACGTTTGCTAGTGTATATATGTCCATGCCACTCTCTCACTTTGTCACAGCTTACCCTTCCTCCTCCCCATATCCTCAAGTCCATTCTCTAGTAGATCTGTGTCTTTATTCTCATCTTACCCCTAGGTTCTTCACGAGCTTTTTTTTTCTTAGATTCTAGATCATATGATTTTTATTCTTTTTTTTAACATCTTTATTTTAGCATAATTGCTTTACAATGTTGTGTTAGTTTCTGCTGTATAACAAAATGAATCAGCAATACAGATACATATATCCCCATATACATGCCCTCTTGTGTCTCCCTCCTATCCTCCCTATCCTAGCCCTCTAGGTGGTTACAAAGCACTGAGCTGATCTCCCTGTGCTATGTGGCTGCTTCCCACTAGATATCTATTTTACATCTGGTAGTGTATATATGAAAATGTCACTCTCTCACTTCGTCCCAGCTTATCCTTCCTCTTCCCTGTGGCCTCAAGGCCATTCTCTATGTCTGCGTCTTTATTCCTGTCCCACCCCTAGGTTCTTCAGAACCTTCTTTTTTTTTTTTTTAGATTCTCTCTCTCTATATATATATGTGTGTGTTAGTATATGGTATTTTTTTTCACTCTCTGTATGACAGACACTAGGTCCATCCATCTCAGTACAAGTAACTGAATTTCATTCCTTTTTATGGCTGAGTAATATTCCATTAAATGTATGTGTCATATCTTCTTTATCTAGTCATCTGTTGATGGACAGCTTGCTTCCATGTCCTGTCTATTGTAAATAGTGCTGCAATGAACAATGTGGTACATGACTCTCTTTGAATTATGGTTTTCTCAGGATATATGTGCAGTAGTGGGATTGCTAGGTTGTACAGTATTTCTACTTTTAGTTTTTTTAAGGAACCTCCATACTGTTCTCCACAGTGGCTCTATCACTATACATTCCCACCAACACTGCAAGAGGGTTCCATTTTCTCCACACTCTCTCCAGCATTTATTGTTTGTAGATATTTTGAGGATGGACAATCTGTCCAGTGTAAGGTGATACCTCATTGCAGTTTTGATTTGCCTTTCTCTAATTAGAAATATTAGATTAGTGACTAATGATGGTTGATCATCCATTCATGTGTTTGTTGGTAAACTGAAATTCTTCTTTGGAGAAATGTCTATTTAGGTCTTCTGCCCATTTTTTTGATTGCGTTGTTTGTCTTTTTTGATATTGAGCTGCATGAGCTGCTTGTATATCTTGGGGATTAATCCTCCGTCAGTTGCTTCATTTGCAAATATTTTCTGCCTTTCTGAGGGTTGTCTTTTTGTCTTGATTATGTTTTCCTATGCTGTACAACAGCTTTAAAGTTTCATTAGGTCCCATTTGTTTATTTCTGTTTTTATTTCCATTTCTCTAGAAGGTAGGTCAAAAAGGATCTAGCTGTGATTTATGTCATAGGAGGGTTCTGCCTATGTCTTCCTCTAAGAGTTTTATAGTGTCTGCTCTTACATTTAGGTCTTTAATCCATTTTGAGTTTAATTTTGTGTATGGTGTTAGGGAGTGTTCTAATTTCATTCTTTTACATGTAGCTGCCCAGTTTTCCCAGCACCACTTATTGAAGAGGCTGTTTTTTCTCCATTGTATATTCTTGCCTCCTTTATCAAAGATAGGTAACCATATGTGTGTGAGTTTAGCACTGGGCTTTCTATCCTGTTCCATAGATCTATATTTCTGTTTTTATGTCAGTACCATACTGTCTTGATTATTGTAGTTTGTAGTATAGTCTGAAGTCCGGGAGCCTGATTCCTCCAGCTCCGTTTTTCTTTCTCAAGATTGTTTGGCTATTCGGGGTCTTTTGTGTTTCCATACAAATTGTGAAATTTTTTGTCCTAGTTCTGTGAAAAATGCCAGTGGTAGTTTGATAGGGATTGCATTGAATCTGTAGATTGCTTTGTGTAGTAGAGTCATTTTCACAATGTTGATTCTTCTAATCCAAGAACATGGTATATCTCTCCATCTTTTGTATCATCTTTAATTTCTTTCATCAGTGTCTTATAGTCTTCTGGATACAGGTGTTTTGTCTCCTTAGGTGGGTTTATTCCTAGTTATTTTATTCTTTTTGTTGCAGTGGTAAATGGGAGTATTTCCTTAATTTCTTTTTCAGATATTTCTTCATCAGTGTATAGGAATGCAAGAGATTTCTGTGCATTAATTTTGTATCCTGATCCTGCACCAAATTCATTGATTAGCTCTAGTAGTTTTCTGGTAGCATCTTTGGGAATCTCTATGTATAGTATCATGTCAACTGCAAACAATGACAGTTTTCATTCTTCTATTCCAATTTGGATTTCTTTTATTTCTTTTTCTTCTTTGATTTTTGTGGCTAAAACTTCCAAAATTATGTTGAATAATAATGGTGAGAGAGGGCAACCTTGTCTTCTTCCTGATCTTTTTGGAAATGTTTTCAATTTTTCACCATTGACAATGATATTGGCTATGGGTTTGTCATATATGGCCTTTATTATGTTGAGATAAATTCCTACTATGCCTACATTCTGGAGGGTTTTTATCATAAATCGGTGTTGAATTTTGTCAAAAGCTTTTTCTGCATCTGCTGAGATGATCATATGTTCTTTATCCTTCAGTTTGTTAATATGGTGTACCACATTGAATGATTTGCATATATTGAAGAATCCTTGCATTCCTGGGATAAATCACACTTGATCATGGTGTATGATCTTTAAATGTGCTCTTGGATTCTGTTTGCTACTGTATTGTTGAGGCTGATGCATCTATGTTCATCAGTGATATTGGCCTGTAGTTTTATTTTTTTGTGACATCTTTGTCTTGTTTTGGTATTCAGGGTGATAATAGCCTCATAGTATGAGTTTGGGAGTGTTTCTCCCTCCGCTATATTTTGAAATAGTTTGAGAAGGATACATGTCAGCTCTTCTCTAACTTTTTGATAGAATTCGCCTGTGAAGCCATCTTGTCCTGGGCTTCTGTTTGTTGGAAGATTTTTAATCACAGTTTCAATTTCAGTGCTTGTAATTGGTCTCTTTATGTTTTCCATTTCTTACTGGTTCAGTCTCGGAAGGTGGTGCTTTTCTAATAATGTGTCCATTTCTTCCAGGTTGTCCATTTTATTGGCATAGAGTAGCTTGTAGTTATCTCTCATGATCCTTTGTATTTCTGCAATGTCAGTTGTTACTTCTCCTTTTTCATTTCTAATTCTGTTGATTTGAGTCTTCTTTTTTTTTTTCCTTGATGATTCTGGCTAATGCTTTAACAATTTTGTTTATCTTCTCAAAGAACCAGCTTTTAGTCTTCTTGATCTTTGCTGTTGTTTTCTTCATTTCTTTCTTCTTGATCTTTGCTGTTGTTTTCTTCATTTCTTTCTCATTTATTTCTAATCTGACCTTTATGATTTCTTTCCTTCTGCTAACTTTGGGGGTATTTTTTGTTCTTCTTTCTCTAATTGCTTTAGGTGTAAGTTTAAGTTGTTTACTTGAGATGTTTCCTGTTTCTTAAGGTAGGCTTGTATTGCTATAACTTCCCTCTTAGAACTGCTTTTGCAGCATCCCATAGATTTTGGTTGGTTGTGTTTTCATTGTCATTTATTTCTAGGTAGTTTTTGATTTCTTCAGTCATCTCTTTGTTATTTAGTAGAGTATTGTTTAACCTCCATGTGTTTGTATTTTTTACAGTTTTTTCCTGTAAATGATATCGAGTCTCATAACATTGTGGTCAGAAAAGATACATGATACAATTTCAATTTTATTAAATTTACCAATGCTTGATTTGTCACCCAAGATATGATCTATCCTGGAGAATGTTCCACAAGCACTTGAGAAGTAAGTGTGTTCTGTTGTTTTTGGATGGAATGTCCTATAAATATCATTTAAATCCATCTTCTTTAATGGATCATTAAAGCTGTGTTTCCTTATTTATTTTCATTTTGGTTGATCTGTCCATTGGTGAAAGTGGGATGTTAAAGTCCTCTGATATGATTGTGTTACTGTTGATTTCCCCTTTTATGGCTGTTAGTATTTGCCTTATGTATATAGGTGCTCCTATGTTGGTTGCATAAATATTTACAGTTATTATATCTTCTTCTTATATTAATCCCTTGATCATTATGTAATGTCCTTTTTGTCTCTTGTATTATTCTTAAGTCTATTTTGTCTGATATGAGAGTTCCTACTCCAGTTTTCTTTTGATTTCCATTTGCATGGAATATCTTTTTCCATCCTCTCCCTTTCAGTCTGTATGTGTCCCTAGGTCTGAAGTCAGTCTCTTTTAAGCAGCATATATATGGGTCTTGTTTTTATATACATATAGCCAGTCTATGTCTTTTGGTTGGAGCATTATTCCATTTACATTTAAGGTAATTATCGATGTGTAAGTTCCTGTGACCATTTTATTAATTGATTTTGGTTTGTTTTTGTAGGTCTTTCCCTTCTCTTGTGTTTCCTGACTAGAGAAGTTCCTTTAGCATTTGTTGTAAAGCTGATTTGTGGTGCTGACTTCTCTTAGCTTTTGCTTGTCTGTAAAGGTTGTAATTTCTCCATCAAATCTCAATGATATCCTTGCTGGGTAGCATAATCTTGGTTGTAGTTTATTCTGTTTCATCATTTTAAATATGTCCTGCCACAGCCTTCTGGCTTACAGAATTTCTACTGAAAGATCAGTTGTTAAGCTTATAGGGATTCCCTTGTATGTTATTTGTTGCTTTTCTCTTCCTGCTTTTAATATTTTTTCATTGTATTTAATGTTTGATAGCTTGATTAATATGTGTCTTGTCGTGTTCCTCTCGGATTTATCCTGTTTGGGATTCTCTGCATTTCCTGGACTTGATTGGCTATTTCCACTCCTATTTTAGGGAAGTTTTCAACTATAATCTCTTCAAATATTTTCCCAGTCCCTTTCTTTTTCTCTTCGTCATCTGGGACCCCTATAATTCGACTGTTGTTGCATTTCATATTGTCCCAGAGGTCTCTGAGTCTGTCTCAATTCTTTTCATTCCTTTTTCTTTATTCTGCTCTGCAGTAGTCATTTCCACTATTTCATCTTCCAGGTCACTTATCCGTTCTTTTGCCTCAGTTATTCAGCTATTGTTTCCTTCTAGAGAAGTTATAATTTCATTTATTGTGTTTTTCAGCATTTTTTGTGTGATCTTTAGTAATTTTGGTTCCTTGTTTAACGTTTTTTGTTTTTACTCCATTCAATTTCCAAGATTTTGGATGACTTTTACTATCATTACTTTGAATTCTTTTTCAGGTAGACCACCTATTTCCTCTTCATTTGGTTGGTCTGGTGCGTTTTTACTTTGCTCTTTCAACTGCTGTGTATTTCTCTATCTTCTCATTTTGCTTAACTTACTGTGTTTGGTGTCTCTTTTTCACAGCCTGCAGGTTTATAGTTCCCATTGTTTTTGGTGTCTGCCCTCAGTGGGTGAGATTGGTTCAGTGGGTTGTGTAGGCTTCCTCTTGGAGGGGACTGGTGCCTGTGTTCTGGTGGCTGAGGCTGGCTCTTGTGTTTCTGGTGGGCAGGACCATGTCCGGTGGTGTGTTTTGGGATGTCTGTGAACTTATGATTTTAGGCAGTCTCTCTGTTAATGGCTGGTGTTTTGTTCCTGTCTTGCTAGTTGTTTGGCATCAGTTGTCCAACACTGTATCTTGCTGGCCTTTGAGTGGAGCTGGGTCTTCGTGTTGAGATGGAGATCTCAGGGAGTGCTCTCACTGATTAATATTACATGGGGCTTCTAAGTCTCTGATGGTCCAATATCCTGAACTCATCTCTCCTGCTTCAGAGGCTCAGGTCTGCCAACCAGCTAGAGCACCAAGACTGTGTCAGCCATAGCTCTAAAAAAAATGGAGGAAAAATAATAGAGAAATAAAATAAAATAAAATAAACTTATTAAAAATATTATTAAAAATAATAAAACAATTTAAAATGTTAAAAAAAAAAGGAAGAGAGTAACCAAACCAATAAACAAATCCACCAATGATAAAAAGCACTAAAACTATACTAAGGTAAACATAAAAATCAGAAACTAGTCAATTGCATACATCACATTCCAAGTCTCCAGTTGCTCCCAAAGTCCATCACCTCAATTTTGGGATGATTCATTGTCTCTCCAGGTATTCCTCAGATGCTGGGCACATCAAGTTGATTGTGGAGATTTAATCTGCTGCTCCTGAGGCTGCATAGAGAAATTTCCCTTTCTCTTCTTTGTTCACATAGCTCCTGGAATTCGGCTTTGGATTTGCCCTCTCCTCTTTGCCCCCTCCTGCATGTAGGTCGCCCTCTGATATCTGTTCTTCACCCAGACAGGAGGAGGTTAAAAGAGTGGCTGATTAGGGGTATCTGGCTCACTCAGGATTGGGAGATGGAGGGTTATGGAAGGCAGGGAGAGCCTGTGGCAGCAGATACCAGCAAGAATTTGCAACAGCCTGAAGCATGCTGTATGTTACACAGGGGAAGTTGTCCCTGAATCATGGGCCCCTGGCAGTGATGGGCTACACAGACTCCCAGGAGGGGTGGTGTGGTTAGTGACCTGTGCTTTCACACAGTATTCTTGGTGACTGCAGCAGCAGCCTTAATGTTTCATGTCCATTTTTGGTGTCCATACTGATAACCACAGCTCATGCCTATTTCTGAAACTCGTTTAGGCAGTGCTCTGAATCCCCTCTCCTTGCCCACCCTAAAACAATGGTTTCTTGACTCTTAGGCAGTTCGAAACTTTAGCCCCCTTCAGGCTGTGTTCATGCAGCCAACCTCAGTTCTCTCCCTGGGATCTGATCTCTGAAGCCTGAGCCTGAGCCTCAGCTCCCAGCCCCCATCCACCCTGGCAGGTGAATAGACAAGCCTCTCAGGCTGGTGAGTGATGGTTGGCACCAATCCTCTGTGTGGGAATCTCTACTCTGCCCTTGCACCCCTGTTGCTGTGATCTCCTCCATGGCTTCAAAGCTTTCCCCCCGCCCACCTCCCATTTCCACCAGTGAAGGGGCTTCCTAGTGTTTGGGAACTTTCCCTCCTTCACAGCTCCCTCCCAGAGGTGCAGGTCCTGTCCCTATTCTTTTGTCTCTGTTTTTTTTTTTTTTTCTTTTTTCTTTTGCTCTACCCAGGTACGTGGGGAGTTTCTTGCTTTTGGGGAAGTCTGAAGTCTTCTGACAGTGTTCAGTAGGTGTTCTGTAGGAGTTGTTCCACATGTAGATTATTTTTGATCTATTTGTGGGGAGGAAGGTGATCTCCACATCTTACATCTTACTCTATCTTGAAGGACCTCTCTCGATTTTTATTCTTCAGTTTATTAATGTGGTGTATCGCATTGTTTGAAGGAGAAAAAGATAAATGGAGGAATCACACTCCCTGACTTCAGACTATACTACAAATCTACAGTTATCAAAATAGTATGGTAGTGACACAAAAACAGACACATAAATCAATGGAATAGAATAGACAGTCTAGAATTAAAGCCATGTACTTATTGTCAAATTCGTCTATGACAAAGGCGGCAAGAATATACAATGAAGATAAGACAAACTTTCAGTTAGTGAGACTGGGAAAACTGGTGAGCTACAGGTAAAATATGAAATTAGAACACTCTAACACCATATATAAAAATAAACTCAAAATGGATTAAAGACCAAATGTAAGACTGGATACTATAAAACCTCTAGAAGAAAACATAGGCAGAATACTCCTTGAAAGAAATTGTAGCAATATGTATTTGCATCTGTCTCTTAAAGAAAATGAAATAAATGCAAAGCTAAATGAATAGGACCTAATTAAACACAAAAGCTTTTACAGAGCAAAGGTAAACATCAACAGCATGAAAGGACAGCTATTGAATGTGAAAAAAATATTTGCAAATGATATGACTGATAAAGGGTTAATATGCAAAATATATAAACAACTCATAAAATGCAATATCAAAACACAACCTGACTAAAACATGTGAAGAAGGCCAGAATGGACATTTTTCCAAAGAGGACATGCAGACAGACAATAGGCACATGAAAAGATGCTCAGCATCATTAAGCATCAAGGCAATGCAAATCAAAACCACAGTGAGATATCACCTCACACCTGTCAGAATGGCTATCATCAAAAAGACCCCAAATAACAAATATTAGTGAGGATGTAGAGAAAAGGGAACCCTTGTACACTGTTGGTAGGAATACCACTGTGGAAAACAGTATAGAGGTTTCCCAAAAAACTAAAAATAGAACTACCCTATGATCTAGCAATTTAATTTCTTGGTATATATCCAAAAAAACAAACAAAAACAAAAACACTAATTCCAAAAGATACACACATCCCAATGTTCAGAGCAGCATTATTTAAAATTGCCAATATATGGAAGGAACCTAAGTGTCCATCAACAGAAGAATGGATGAAGAAGAAGAAGTAGTATATATATATATATATATATATATATATATATATATATATAGATATATATATATTGGAATACTACTCAGACATAAAAAAGAATGAAATTTTGCCATACCATGTAAGTCAGACAGAGAAAAACAAATACTGTAAGTTATCACTTCTTTGTGGAATCTAAAAAATGAAACAGAAAAATATAGCAAAAAAGAAACAGACTCACAGATAGGGAACAAATTAGTGGTTACCAGTGGAGAGAAGGAAGAGGAGAGTGACAATGCAGGGGTACGGAATTAAGAGGTACAAACTATTATGTATAAAATAAACTATAAAGATATATTGTACAGCACAGAATATAGCAAATATTTTATAATAACTATAAATGGAGTATAACCTTTAAAAATTGTGAATTACTTTATTGTACATCTCTAACTTATATAATATTGTACATCAACTATACTTCAATAAAAAAATGTTTAAAATATTAAAAATAAAAATAAAGCAGAGCTGGTCTCTGCCCAGCTGTTTAGAACCACAGGAGCTCCAGACTTCTGGTCCAAATATATATCCCTCAGGAAAGAAAAAAAAAAAAGAAAGGAAAAAAAGAAATGACATGATGATATTTGTATAGGAAATCTACTGATATAGATTTTCTTAGTGAGAACTAAATAGTAAGATAGAGTTTAATAATGTTCCAAAATTATATATGATATATTCTTTTCACAACCTAGGAATAGAAAAAATAAAAGAGAAATTCTCAGTCTTACAAATGATATACAAGTTTCCTTAGATATCATACGAGTTGATTTTTATTTAAAAATATATATACCAAAAAATCAACTGAAATAGTAAAAGAAAAATGACAGTAAAGTTTTAAGGATTGGAAAATCAGAACTCTTGTTTACTTATATATCTGTATTACTCTATTGTTTTATTCAAGGTCATTGTTTCTCTTGATTTCTTCCTCCCTTTTTCTTTCTTTCATCTTTTCACATATTATTATTTTATAATGTGTTTTCCTTATTTTTATTTTTGCTGTTTCTCTCTATTTATTTTAGAAATTTTGTTTTGCTTTGTTTTTACCTTCTTTTTACAATTTTTATTTTATATTGGAGTAGAGTTGATTAACAATGTGGTGTTTCAGGTATACAGGAAAATGATTCAGTTATACAAATATATGTATCCATTCTTTTTCAAATTATTTTCCCATTTAGGTTATTATAAAGTATGGGGCAGAGTTCCCTGTGCCATGCAGTAAGTCTTTGTTGGTTATATATTTATATAAAACACATAGAGCCTAAACAATATGCTACTGAACAACCAATGGATCACTGAAGAAATCAAAGAGGAAATCAAAAATACCTAGAGACAAATAAAAATGAAAGCATGGCAATACAAAATCTATGGGATGCAACAAAAGCAGTTCTAAGAGGGAAGTCTTTAGCAATACCATCTTACCTTAGGAAACAATAAAAATCTCAAATAAACAACCTAAACTTACCCCTAAAGCAACTAGAGAAAGAACAAACAAAACCCAAGTTAGTAGAAGGAAAGAAATCATAAAGATCAGAGCAGAAATAAATGACATAGAGACAAAGAAAACAATAGTAAAGATCAATGAAACTAATATCTGGTTTTTGAAAAGATAAACAAAACTGATAAACTTTTAGCCAGATCATCAAGAAAAAGAGGATGAGGACTCAAATCAATAAAATAAGAAATTAAAAAGGAGAAGTTACAACAGACACCACAGAAATACAAAGGTTCATAAGAGACTACTACAAGCAACTCCATGCCAATAAAATGGACAACCTAGAAGAAATGGACAAATTCTTAGAAAAGTACAATCTCTCAAGACTGAACCAGGAAAAAATAGAAAATATGAACTATCACAAGTACTGAAATTAAAACTGTGATTAAAATACTTGCAACCAACAAAAGTCCAGGACCAGGTGGCTTCAGAGGCAAATTCTATCAAACAGTTAGAGAAGAGTTAATATCTACCCTTCCTAAACTATTCCAAAATACCTCAAAGGAAGCTATACTACCAAACTCATTCTATGAGGCCAACATCACCCTGATATCTGTTTATTTATTTTTTAATTTGAATTATAATAACATTTTTGAAGGGCTTTATACTTTAGAACTCTGAAAGGCCAATGTTGGGATTTCTGATTTGTAGGTAATTTGTATTATTTTTTTCCAAGTTTTTTTGGCATTTTCGACATAAGACCATTTCATATTTATTCTTAAGCATAGAGCTCACTGATCATACAAACTGTACAAATTCAATATTTTTATATTTGACATTGGTATGGTGTTGTCTTTCTATATCTAAAAAGATGTCATTATCCTTTTATTATAAAGGTTTTAACACATTATCTTCCCTTAATTATCTTCTATGCTTTAGTATAGACTGATCTTTTGAATTAACAACAAAGAAAAGTAATTAAATATAAAAAAGTTTTTTTCTTATTATGTACACAACTAAAAAGTGGACCTTCATAGAATAAATAATTATAATATTTTAGTATGCCTGGGCTGCTGAATGAAACTGTTACAACTGTCAGTCTTTTCCCTGACACTCCATTCCCTGGTGTTGTCTCTCCATAAACGTGAAAGATTCCCTCCCTACATCTGGGATATTCTTTAACATCTCTCAATAATGTTTTATAGTTCTCTGTGTACAGTTCTTGGGCATCTTCTATAAAAATGTATAAGTAGTTATATGAAACATTTTGGTGCTACTTATAATTAAGCCATAATTTAAATTTCAGTTTCTAAGTTATCATGTTGGCTATATAAAAGTAAATTCTTTGGATGTTGACACTTTATCCACTCATTTTGTAAATTATTTTTAAATTATTTGGCTTAATCTTCTGATATACTGTAATATTATGTAATGCTTTGTAAACTTTAAAATGAAATAATAACAAAATATTTTAGACATAGAAAAACATAATACCATAGCAATGTCAATTCTACACAAATTAATATACAGCTTTAATTCAACTCCAAACAAAATACTAACAGATTTTTTAAAACTTGACAAACTCATGACTTTTATTAAACGTTGTTTATGTAACCATTGAGGTAACCATATAGATTTTCTCTTTAGACCATTTTATATGATGAAATAGCAATAGGTTTGAAATATTAAACCATTCATTGTTCTTCATATAAACCACATTTGATCCTGATGTGTTACTTTCTTGATGTGGTGATAGATTCTGTTTCCTAATGCTTTATTGAAAAATGTAGTATCAATATTCATTACAGTTATTTGTCTCTACTATTTCTGTATAATCTTCATCAGGTTTATATACTAATATTGTATTTGCTTTATAAAATTCAATTCATTGTAACTTTATAAAAGTTTAATGTTCCAAATACCTAAACCAAAAGACATGATAAAGGGAATACTGGGTTTTAAAGCCAAATAAAATTTAAATCCTCAATTCTTCCCTTAGACATTTTCTGATTGTCTGCTGTAATTCATAGGTAATAAAAATCAACAGATATGGAAGAGAAGGGGTATCTGCCCCTATCATTTTCTCCTTTTCAAGGATAAATGAAGTTTTGTGTTTATATTAACAATCATTCTGCCAGTTTCCACAAAATTATTTCTATTTTAGAATCCAAGTGCTAGTAAAAAATTATCCTCAAGGCTTTTTACTTTTCAGTAAATATTTTAAGTATTCTTTCATTCATCCATAATTTAATCCTTCCAGCCAGCAATGTGTTCATTTAAAAATTTTGAAAATGTACCATACATTAGACTCTGATATAAAATAATGAACAAATGTTTTTATAGAAATAAAGAGACTGAAATCCTGAAGGTAGATGGACTTAGTGTTACATGAGCAGGGGGCAATATATGTTTATCCTGATCACTAGTCTACTATGAGTTCTATAAGATATTGCAGTCTTTTAACTTCTATCTCATTAATGTTTGTTTTTATTATATTTTGTTTATTTTTTTAGGTATTATTTGGTTAGTTTAATGGAACTGCAGACATTTCATTTTGGTCAATAATTTGACCACACAAGAGCAACTGTTAAATTGTGGATTGGTGGATCATTTTCAACCATTAAAATTTATGAAAAAACAGACATCAGCATGGTAAATTAGGAGGCAGTATGTATAACCTAAGATACTTATATAAATGCATTAGGTGGTTTTGGACTGACAAATAATTTCAGATCTAATTAGGTTTTAGAAAATAGTAATTATGAATGGTGATTTGCACAATCCCTCTTTCAATTATTTTATTTGCAGGGTCAAAGCTTGCTGATTCATGAAACAGTAAATTTGACAATCTATTTGGAGTATGAAAAATAGTTTTAGTGGAAGGGCACTTTAGAAGACATTTTAGTGCTGTAGAAAATGCTATAGAGAACTTAGTCTTTAATAGTATTTAGCAAAACAAAATCAACCTTGTGATACTTTACTAATAAATGAAGATTAAAATGTTATATACCATTACTCCAGTGTTTCAAATGTAGCCTAGAATTAGAAATATTGTTCTTGTGTTATCTTTGAAATTAAAAAAATACAATATTCTCAAGAAAGACATGGTTATAATATGTTTATGATTTTCTAAAAAAAGTTGTAATACTTCTGGTAAACATAGAAAATGCAACGTACATGACTTACTAAGTTTCTATTGTCCTTGCTAAACCTTTCTTAAAATGCTTATACATGGACGTTTATAAGAATCATTGAATACAATGACCGGGGGATCAGAAAAAGTGACAATAACTGAGAGAGGTTGAATAAATTCTGGAAGCTGCAAAGCAGGTGGATGAGGACAACTAATTATCATAGCAGAAGTAGGTGAAAACCATGCCTATAGTAACAAAAACAATGTTAAGCAATTTATGGCCTAGAACTCAGAATATGCTCAGTAATGAAAGGAACAAAGGGTTTAGTACAACATTGAAAATGTAAGTATTCATATAAAATCTGCAAAAGGAAAAATTCTAGACCTACCTACCAAAATGTCATAAAATTACCCATCTGTAGTGGGTAGAATAGTGACCCCCCAAAAGATGTACCCACATCCTAACTATTGGAACTTGTGAATGTGACCTTATTTGGAAAAGGTATCTTTGAAAAATGTGAGTTAAGCATCTTGAGATGAAGATATCATTCTGGGTTACAAGAGTGGGCTTTAAAGCCACTGACAAGTGTCCTTAAAAGAGAAAGGCAGAGGGAGGTAAGATAGAGAAAAAGAGAAGACACAAACAAAAGTGACAAGGAACAGATTCTCTCCTAGAGACTCTGCAGGGAACACAACTCTGCCTTCACCTTGATCTCAGACTTCTGGCATCCTGAACTATGAAAGAATAATTTTTTGCTAAGTCACTAAGTTTGGATAATTTTTCATAGCAGTCGCAGGAAACTAAAACACAACCCTCCCCCTGATAAAAGAATGGAAGTTTATTCTCTCCAAGAAGGTTGATTCAGAGTATCTGGAAATGTGAAGCATAAGTGAAGGCAAAGGAATATACAAAAAAACAAGTAGGTTAAATGAGAAATTATGCATAATGAACAGTGAAGTATTTGTTACACATGCCGTATTTCTGATAATAAGGGGAGCCACATTAACCCCAGTATACATAAGTTTGGATAATCTTATTTTAAGAAACATACCAGACCAAAAGAACATGTCAAATGTTGATGGCAGTTAATTTTCCTTAAATAAGAAAAAAAAAATGTGGTGTCAATTTGGGTAATTGATGATGCTTGGGTAATTGATGATGCTCACCAATCACAGCTCCAGTCACCAAAGACAGAGCTTTCATTAAACTCTTTAGAGATGTATCTTGAGTTTAAAGAAACCATGCAGATCCAATACGTTTGAGGAAAGCCGCTAAAATAAAAGAATAAAGTAGATAAAAAGAACATAAAGTAACAGGAAAATCTAATGCACTGCATAAGAAAAAAGAAATTTAATGACTCAGGTTGACAGAGAAGATATTGCTTTATAGACATAAGAATGTATAGAGTGAAATTTTACATAATAAAAAAGGATCTGTTGGGGGTTTAATATGTTAAAAAAAAATGAACAAGCATTACAATTGTTGGATATAGAGCCAAGAAAATGTATTTAAAAACTGCACACAGAAATAAAAAAATTGTGGACTAGTAGAGATATTAGAATATTAAAACAAGAAGTCTAACAACTAAATGAAAGGACTATCAAAAATTGAAAACAGGGCTTCCCTGGTGGCGCAGTGGTTGGGAGTCCGCCTGCCGATGCAGGGGATACGGGTTCGTGCCCCGGTCTGGGAAGATCCCACATGCCGCGGAGCGGCTGGGCCCGTGAGCCATGGCCGCTGAGCCTGTGCGTCCGGAGCCTGTGCTCCGCAACGGGAGAGGCCACAACAGTGAGAGGCCCGTGTACCGCAAAAAAAAAAAAAAAAAAAAATTGAAAACAGAGAAAAATTACAGAGAATAAATTATCAACTACATAATAAAATTTTCACATATTTGAGGACAGTCAGACTGAAAGGGTCTACTGAGTGTCCAACACAGAGAATTTTTTTAAATTCTATCAATATATCAAGATATGTCATTGTGAAATTTAAAATATCAGAAATAGAAGACAGTATTCCAAAAGCATCCAGAGAAAACATACACACACAGATTTAAATGATTGAAAACTACAGTTTCAGAACACATTAAACAGTCCTGAAATCCACATTATAAAGAACCAAGAAATGAAAAATTCTTAATGCAATTATTTTCTATGGGAGAATTCTATACTAGTCATATAATCAGACAAGCGTGAATGTCAAATAATCCCATTCCTAGATATGCAAATACTCTCAACATTCTCAGAAAGTTACTGAAAGATGAATGTACTTAGTAAAGCAAGAAAGAGGAAGCTGTAGGGTCTAGGGCCTGGGGTTTCCAACACCAAAGGGAAGGACAGAGGCCCCAAGAGGACACTGAAAATCAGTCCTAAGCTGTGTGCTGTGCAACACGTCTGGAGAGCACACAGGTTCAAATTGGATTAAAGAGTGAACCTCAAAATTATTATTGGGAGATGCAGCCTTTGGACAGGAAGTGTGATGTTCATTTAGTGATAAATATTAAAATTAAATAAATAAAAATTAGAAAAAGAAAAGAATCCCCCAAAAATTTAAAGGAAAATACATCATGTGTGATCTAAAAAAAAAATACAAATAAAATTATTTACAAAAGAGAAGGAGGCTCATAGACTTTGAAAACAAACTTATGGTTACCAAAGGGGAAACACTGTGAGGAGGGATAAATTAGGAGTTTGGGATTGACATATAGACACTGCTATATATAAAATAGATAATCAACAAAGACCTACTCTGTAACACAGGGAACTCTACTCAATATTCTGCAATAACCTATATGGGAAAAGAATCTGAAAAAGAACGGATATATTTGTATGTATAACTGAATCACTTTGCTGTACAACTGAAACTAATGCAACATTGTAAATCAACTATACTACAATATAAAATAAAAAATTAAATTAAAAAAAGTAATATATAAATCCATCAAAACAAATGATCAGCCTAGTTAGATTGACTAACCTGGGGTTATGACTTCAATTGTTTTTATGTAGCACAGGTCTTCAGATTTAACTTCTAGAGACTCTCCTCCTTTAACAATTAACAATTCTTATCCAGAAAAAAAAAAATGAAAATACATCAGAGAATGGTTCGTGTCTCAGTTGTGAATAATATATATATAGTCATAAAGATGAAAATTCTGAAAACTGGTGTAACAAAAAATGTGTTATAAATAATCAAGCTTTGACTGGAAAAGAAGTTCAACTATACCTTCCACAATATTAAGGTCAAAAATGGAAATATCTATACATAATCATATAAATATGTTATTTTCAAATCTGGAGTTAAATACCAACTATCATGAGAAACTGCTAAAGGAGTAAGAATGATTGCCCACGAGAAGAGCATTTTGAATTAGATAGGTAGTTAAAAAATAGATTTTAATTTCATCCTATTCAAAGCATTATTTCAAAGACATTTTCTAAAATTAAATACTTTAATTTCTCATTACTGGTTACCTGTATCTCAAATACAACAAATGAAGACAAAGTTTATGAGGAACAGGTGAAAATAATGCATTGACAGCCCTCAAAGTTCCCTCTTTAGTCCTTTCCACACTTTTTCTTGAGAGAGGTTTTTCCATATTTTTGTACAAAGGTAATGGTATAGAATCACTGAACCACACTGCTTCTGGAAGGGGTGGGAATGTAAGGAGTATTGGGATGTCTTGGAATACAAGACTAGACATTGATACCTACATCTTGAACAAAATAGAAATGATCTACGTTTTACAGATAGGCTGCATATCTGTGGTAGCTTTCAAACAATTTTCTAAGGCAGGGCTTGAAGCAGCAAGGAACCAAACATGCGATTGGACATCTTCTCTTCCCTTTTTCTGCTCAAGAAGAAAGGGACCACAAAGGAGGAATCCTTAAAGAAATGTCCAGGCTACAAGAAGGAAGAAAATAAAATAAAAAATGAATGTGAAGAACTACATTTAGTCGTGCCCTTCCACCATATCTCTAGTTTCATACTCAAGTTCTCTAACTAAAATTAAGACTGTATATATATGTGGAACAAAGTCCCCAATAAGCTTGAGTAGATTGAACAGTTTACCTGTATTTCTCAAAATATGAGGATCACATTCAGTATAACATCAAGATTCTTCAAAAGACACACAGACATACACGCACACACACAGACACACATATATCCTGATTTAACAGAAAATACACCAGTGAAAAAATAAGCCTACCTAGCATAGGCATGCATTTAATGCAATCAAAATTTCCTTAATACTTCTGAGATTTCCAATCAGTCTCCAACTGTGTAGTAACAGCATGATATCTTCATTAGCAATAGAATGAGATAGCAAGTAACCAAAAGAAAAACATGTATTAACAAGCTACTATATGCTAGATACTGTGTTAGTTCTTACTACTTTGCCACTTTAGACATACAAATATAAAATGCTTTCCATTCATAATGTGAAATTTTATTTTAGATGTATTTTAGGTTAACCAAACAGATATTCCACTTGTGGATACAATGCTCTATGTTCACAATATATATGTATACTCAATAAAATTATCCTTCTTTATAGAAGCATGGATTGTTTAGACAGTCATTCCAGGCCACAGTCGTACCATGATTTACACCTTGTATGGTTATTGGCAGATTCAGGATGATTGGTATGTTTGCAAATTATATATCCAATAAAGACCTAGTATCCAGAATACACAAAAAAACACTTGCAACTCAATAACAAAAATACAAACCTAATTTAATCTTTAAAACAAATCTCTGAAGTAGGTATTACTTATTTTATAACTGGGGAAAGTGAAGATTCTAGACAGGTTAATCTGTAAATCTACTCCAGAACCTGTGCTCCTAACATGCTTCTCCACATGGCAAGTTACCCCACAATATGAGGGCAGTGTTTAAGTTCCAAAAGAGAAACTCAGAGAACACATCTGGTGAGTTTCCAGGAGTAAAGGTCAGTGGGTTTCCGAGAAGCAAAGAAAAACTTTGTAGGAGAATATTCATTTTTTGTTTTTTTTTTTGTTTTTCCCCTCCATTGTTATATAATACCTACATAAATTCTGTTTTGCTTCTTGGCCTGCAAAGCTTATTTACTGTCTGCCTGTTACAGGAAAAAACAAAAACAAAAAACAAAAAAACAGGCTGACCCTTGTTTTGAAAAATCATAATACATAAAGAAAAACTCATATATAGTAAATTTGTCAATATAATTATCTTTTTAATTAACACTTTATTTTGAAGTAGTATAAAGTTCACAGAAAAATTGAGAGGGGAGGTCAGAGAATTTTCATGTACCTCCTGCTCCCACACATTTATAGCTTCACCCTTTGTTAACTTTCCCCACAATAGGGGTATATTTGTCACAATTGATAAACTACATCAACAAATTAGAATAACCCCAAATCCATAGTTTACTTTACTCTTTACATTTGGTAATGTACATCCTATGAGTTTGGACAAGTGTATAATAACATGTATCCATCATTATGTTATCATACAGAGTATGTTCACTGCCCTAAATATCATTTATGCTTTGCCTCTTCATACATCCCCAATCCCCAGCTCCTGGAAACCCCTGATATTTTTACTGTTTCCATTGTTTTGTATGTTCCAGATTTCATATAGTTGAAATCATACAGTATGTAGTCTTTTCAGTTGGCACCCTTCACTTAGTAATATGCATTTAAGATTCTTCCATGCCTTTTCATTTTTTTTTCTCTTATTTGTGGATTTATTTATATTTATTCTATTAATCTTTTTTCCCTAGTATCAAAGATTAATTTAGTAGAATTTTCCTTCCAGTTTTACTGAGATATAATTGTCATACAGCACTGTATAAGTTTAAATTGTACAGCATAATTATTTGACTTACATATATCATGAAATGATTATCACATTAATTTTAGCGAACATCCATCATCTTATAAAGGTACAAAATAAAAGAAAAAGAACAATTTTTTTTTTGCTTGTGATGTGACCTCATAGGATTTACTCTCTTTCAGATATAACTTAGAGCAGTGTTAGTTATATTAATCATGTGACTAGTACCTATTCCTAGTACATATTAATCTTATAAAACTGTACTTTTTTTTTTTTTTGCGGTACGCGGGCCTCTCACTGTTGTGGCCTCTCCCGTTGCGGAGCACAGGCTCTGGACGCGCAGGCTCAGCGGCCATGGCTCACGGGCCCAGCCACTCCGCAGCACGTGGGATCCTCCCGGATCAGGGCACGAACCCACGTTCCCTGCATCAGCAGGTGGACTCTCAACCACTGCGCCACCAGGGAAGCCCCCTCATTTTGTCTTTTTAAACACATGCTATAGGACTTTTAATTTAGTTTTCTTTTTATTATTATTTACATATTAATATCATTATATACAACTGTCGTATTTCTACCTCTCAACTATAATCACTTACAATGAATGTTTTATTTCTATTAGTGTTTTCCTATATTTTTAAATATTCTTACATCTTGTAATTATTATCAATTTTATCTGGAGAAACATCTGTCTCACATTAAGCGTATACATATATATCACATAAATATATATATATATATATATGAATAAAAGTAATGGATGAATAGCAAGTGGTTATTGCAGTAATTTTCTTTTGCACAAATAATAATTTAATTGAGGTTTTCCATACATGTTACAAAGGAAATGAATGGTACAAAATAATGTAAGTTACACAGAGATGTCATCCAGTGTGGGATTTCAGGATAGATTCTCTAAGGGAGCACAGAGACCGTTTTGCAGCCTTCAAATGTATAGGTCTGAAATATTCCTATGGGAAATCATAGCCCAGTTAGGTTGGAAAAGGCCACACAGGCCAACCAACAGAGCAGCCTCTGCTCTAACACAATGTCATATGGTTGCTCTCTTTGGTATTATGACTCAGTAGTTATAGAGAGAGCTGGAGAGTTTGTATTTCAAACCAGGTGATTCTATTGCTGCTTCTCTGTGAACCACATCAGGTAGCACTACTTCATTAGTCATTTTAAAAGACATAAATAAATGGAGATCTATAACTATTTTCTTTTTATATAGATATGCAGCCAAATTTATTGATTTAATTTTTTTCTCTATACATTTATAGAGCAAAGCTTATTAAGATATATCATGGGGCTTCCCTGGTGGTGCAGTGGTTGAGAATCTGCCTGCTAATGCAGGGGACACTGGTTCGAGCCCTGGTCTGGGAGGATCCCACATGTCACGGAGCAACTAGGCCTGTGAGCCACAACTACTGAGCCTGCGCGTCTGGAGCCTGTGCTCTACAACAAGAGAGGCCACGATAGTGAGAGGCCCACACACTGTGATGAAGAGTTGAAGAGTGGCCCCAGCTTGCCACAACTAGAGAAATCCCTCACACAGAAATGAAGACCCAACACAGCAAAAATAAATAAATTAATTAATAAACTCCTATCCCAACATCTTCTTTGAAAAAAAAAAAGATATATCATGGCATTTTGAAGACAGTATTTGGTGTAGTAATTAGCATAATTACTCTATCAGCTGATATTATATGCATGTATTTAGGAATAGATGTGTAGATGTGATCATTGAATTTCATCACTGGGTTTGTTTTGTGTTGTTTTCAGTTAGCCTTAAATTATAAGATTTTATAGAATATTGTGATGCATCTACTACTAAAATTACCTTCTAATAAGTTCAGTAAGCTAATAATTGTAGTCAACATTTACACTTATTACTTTATATATCCTCTGAGATTCAGACACACACACCTCTGAGGAGATGGTGTGTCTGAATTAATATCTTATATGACAGTTCAAATGTATAATTTTCTAGGGTTTCTTAAAGCTAGTGTAATATAGAAGAATCATTAATATATTCAGAATTAACACAATTTTAATACTAGTTTTGCAATATCTGTCATTTATTTGCCTATCTTGAAAAGAATGATCTTTCTCTTTCTACTCTCAATGAAGAAAATGTCTGCCTTTGCATGTAGCCATAATATTTTGTGTCAGTAAGATAAAATTAAGAAAACAGCTTTATTCAAAGCCATAGGTCTTGCTTCAATAGATAATATGCACTAAAAAGGGGTAGTAACTTAGAGAAAGAGGTGTGATTCTAAGTCTTACCAGTGACCCTATGTATGAA
This sequence comes from Phocoena sinus, assembly GCF_008692025.1. Classification (NCBI taxonomy): domain Eukaryota; kingdom Metazoa; phylum Chordata; class Mammalia; order Artiodactyla; family Phocoenidae; genus Phocoena; species Phocoena sinus. Next base: position 29,630,585 of record NC_045780.1, on the reverse strand, counting down.
TTTTCCTGAGTCATTTACCATCAGAAGGTCTCAACTTCCTCACCAGAAATATTAATTGGAATATATAACTTCTATTTTTCTAGTTTCCATCCCATGCCTCTTTTATTCTCATAAAATTAAATTTCATTTTGAAAGGTGCATAAATTTATGAACTAAAGCAAGCATATAACAATAAGTATGTTTTCTATTTCAATATTTTTAACTTTAAATAAGTGAGAGACTCAAGCTATATCAGAAAAAAATGGAAATATATTTAAAATATTTTAAATAATATCTAAGAGTTTTAATAAAAATATTTATCAAAAATCATTATATCAAAAATGGAAATGTCAAAAATCAAACTCTAAAATTTTAGGAGAAAAGAAAAGTGAATATATTTCTAGTTTTGTGGTACAATATACATTATAAATAGTACACAAAATCTGATAACTAGAAAAACATTGACAATTTGATAAATTGAACATAGTAGTATATTAAAATTATTATTAAAATGATATAGTACATTATGATATATTATTTATCATATATCAATATATTATTCCAAATATTGGTATATAATTTTATAAACTAATATTATTTTATATATGAATATTTTAGAGTTAAGCAATTTTTAAATCAAATGTAATTTTATGCTTATATTTCCAGTTAAGTTAAAGTAACAGGCACCATATTTAATCTTCTGTCTGACACAATAAAAACAGACAGATGAGAAAATGCGTTGTAAGACAATGAATATCAGGCAAGTAATGGCAATAATTCTGAGAGACAGGAAACAATCAAGGTTGTACCCATGAACTGCCTTGAAGGAGGTTCCAAGCTGTGGCACAATTCATGATGGAGCTACAAGCTAACTGGTATGATTCATTAATACAAATGCAAATCTTTTTATTCAGAGATGAATATTGCTCAGTCTAAATTTGGGAAATGTATTCCCAAAAGGAAGAAAAATAAGCAACATTTCACAAACCAGAATATTTATAATTAAAACTCACAGCAAGTAACCAATAAACAAATGTAAGTACAGTATTTGTGGATGAAGGACTAATAATAAGTAGTCATTTAAATTGATCTCTGGGTTTTTAACTCTTCTTCCATTTTCCCTATGAGACATAGATCCATAATATTCTACTCTCTTTTAGAAACACATTTCTGACATTATAATCAATAGAGAAAACATTTATCCTATCTTTCACTGAGACCATACAGCAACTAGAACTTGGACTTTTTAGTTTACTCAGTGATATTGGTAGGAGTTACTAAATACCAATATATAAATCTAGTGGGGTTATTATTTTTTTGGCCATACCTCAGGTTTTTGTTATTATTTTTCAGTTTAAATTAAAAAAATGTATAAGAATCTCATTATGATGAAAAAACATTGCAAAATGGCACTTCAGAACACTTACATTGGTCTAATATTCTTAATTGCGCCATAGTTTTTAGTTATGTATCCTTGAATGATTTTACAGCACAACATCTTGAAAGTAAGAAAGTACTGGGTGGCTATGGGTTGAAGTTGGCTCTTTAATATTGTAAAATAAAGGTTCTGCTTTTGGAAGAATTGACCTAAATGCAGTTTAAGTACACTGTCAGCTTTAAAGTGTATCAGTAGTGCTAACACTGCACCCACATCAACTTATTGTTCAAGAATTTGGATAAATATCAGTAAATGGCAAAGAAGGGAGACACTGAAACACCACAATAACAAACAGAACCTTCATGTATTATATCTTAGACACTCTCTTAACAATAGATGTAAAAAGTTCATTGCAAATATTTTCATCTCATGCTGTTGACTGCAATGTGTTTATAAAGAAAAAAAGGAAAAATATCTTACATAGTTCAAATATCTGGACAGGGAGATGAAACTTTATATATGAACTCATCAAGTCCAACCCCTCCCACCCACACCTATCACCATCTGTAACAAATCAAAACAAAGTAAAATAAAAGTGGAATAATTTGGCAACACACTAGTTTATTTGTTAGGAGTGAGCTTATTTTTTTTTTTTTATCCAAATGAAAGCTTATATAAATAGATAGTTTAGAAAGTTGTGTTCTGGTTGAATTGGAGATGTAGTATCTAAAGTATCCATGGATGTGTTTTAATCATCACTCTGAGGTGTGCTCTTGAATCACATTATTAGAGTTCTTTAGGAAACAGTTAAAAACCACCCCTTTTTCAAAACTGAGCAGAAAATTTGAATGAATGTTCCAGAGTACTATATTTGAGTAATAGTTTGTATAGCAATCAGGTAAGAAACATAGAAACATAGGGAGATGAGACAGCAACCTCAAAATATTTGAACTGAGCTTAAGGTGTTAGTTCAGTAGTTGAAGTATTAGCATTTTGGTGCATTTGTCTAGAAGAACACATAAATTGATGAAAGCAATTGCATTCATTTCTGGGAATCAAAACATAAAGGCATTTAGACATCCTGGAACATGTTCAGGAAGCAATGACGATGGAGAAGGGTCACAAAACCAAGTCATATAAGGAAGTTTGGAGATGATTAGCCTGGGGAAGAAAGAAAAATCAGGAAATAAGATATTTTCCAGGTATTTGAAGAACAGCCACTTGGAAGGGGACTTGTTTAGTTCTTATCCTCAAGTATTTATTGACTACCTACTATATTTCATGTTAGATGTGGAGAATATATCATGGAAGAACACAGGCATGGTCTTGACCTCAGTGGAGTTTCTCAGAGGGAGACAGACAACCAACAAATTTGAAAAAACTAAATTATGTATTTGAGATATATGCTATGAATAAAAGGGACAAGCAATTATAGAAAGTAGCAAGAGACATACAATGGGTCACATAATGTTTGAAGGATTTTTTTTAGGAAGTACTATTTTAAATGTTCATTCTGAGGGACTGAATTGGGAACCAGCCTGGAAATATCAGAGAGATGATTCTTTTCAACAAATAACAAAATTCTTCAAAGATACAGCATATTGTCCTAGACTGTAAATATAAAGAGTCATTAGATAATTCAATCATAGATTGAAGAAACATGTGTGGAGAATAATTTAAAAATTAATTTGAGCATTAAGCTATGAGAACTAAAACTTAGTAATAAATAGCATGCAGTTCTGACAATCTCTTTTAACATGTGAAATTACTTTATCAAGTCAAAGTTTGGAACAGTGCTTCCCTGGTGGCGCAGTGGTTGAGAGTCCGCCTGCCGATGCAGGGGACACGGGTTTGTGGCCCAGTCCGGGAGGATCCTACATGCCTCGGAGCGGCTGGTTCTGTGAGCCATGGCCGCTGAGCCTGTGTGTCCGGAGCCTGTGCTCTGCTACAGGAGAGGCCACAGCAGTGAGAGGCCCGCATACCGCAAAAAAAAAAAAAAAAAAAAAAAAAAAGTTTAGAACAGATCCTTATTATTCATAGATAGAGTCCCACATTACACTTCTGAAATTTTAGGTGAAATTTCCAAAATAATTAAATATATTTCAGTGGTGAATCTAACAAGAAGATTAGATAAGAATTTTGATAAAATACATGAAAAAAGATGACCCTCATTAAGCTACATTAATTTGTTTCATATTAAATTATAACATATATTTTATAAAGTTAAATTATTTGTATTAATTAATTATTTGTATTATTATATTAAAATCCATAGAAAATAACTGAGGAATTCAAGGGAATACTTGAACAATATTGTGTCAAAAGCGTAAACACTAAGCTGGTTTCACATTTTGTCAGTTAATATATAACTCAAGGGAATGCAAAACAGACTTAGAAAATGGCTGAGCCTCAGTGCAGTTATTGATCACACCTTCTTTTCATCAACTTTAAGAGGTATGTTGGGGTAGGAACAAGATTGGGTCTGGATTTAGTCTAGATTTTCTGTAACCAGACTATGTATTTCAGGCTTACCTACCTCTAGCCTTCTTTGGGTGTCAGGACTCTTAGATCTTCTTTGAACTCCCCCTTTAACAGGTGCACACACACATATTAAATGAAACATTAATATCTGTTGATATTAACTACTAAATATGTCATATCAGTTCCCATTACTTATAATTTTAATGGGATTTACTGCTATAATTTCTTCTACCCAGTCCCCCACTTAACCCTATTCAACCCTTCATGTATGTGTCACTGTATTCTTTTCAAATGTAAATATGACAGATGGATTATGTTGACTCCTTGGATAGTACCATCCGACCAGACATCTATATGGCACTGGAGTAATCATTGGCCTTTGATACTACTTCCTTTGGATCATCTCCTGAGAATTCATCCTTCTTCCACTTTCACCAGCACATACTCTCTATATTTCCCCAAACACAAACTGCCTTTCTATGCTCTCCTTCTTCTTAGTAAGATACCTCATTTTCCTAATTTTATATTGGTTATGAAATGAAATCCCATATATACGTCATAACATTTTTTATTGCCCTTCACATACACATACACCTCTCCTTACATCACAGTCCTTTTGGTCCGATGGTATTTGTACTTCTCTTATGGGCTACTCTGATCCCTTGAAAGAAAAGAAAAAAATTATATATATATAACATATATTCATTCAAAAGGTTGGAACATTTCTGACAAGTCAAGCTATTACTTCTTGTGCTTATCATAATGTCAACCTCTCATTATGTAACACTAGGAGTTCAGATCTACAGTGTAAAAAATAAGTTTCAATGCAATGTATTGCATCATGAAAGAGTAAATTATCTTGAAGTTATTTGGAGAAAAATAATCTGTCACCATTATTGGACATTTGTTCATAGACAGAATTTGCTGCCTTAAATGCTATATGACATTTCAACAAGTATTTAATAAACTTTTTTTGAAAAATTTAGAAATAAGATATAATTTTATTATACTAGTCAAAAATGTATATAATATTTAAATTTATAAGTATATGTAAACTAGGAGTTGTTGCAACTGCTTCATAGCTTTAACCACATTTACAAAATTAAGTTGTAAGAATGTAAGAGAACCATAAAATTAAAATTTATGAGACTATCTAATGGGAGCATGTCAAGACAGGAGTTAGGAGTTTTACTTTTACTGGAATGATACAGAATCATTATTAGTATTATTCAATTTAGTTAATAGTTATTCAAATATTTTGCCAAAGGAAACATGGAGACAAAAGAATATAAAAAGAAATTTCACAGTTATCTCAGAATTAAGAACAGATTCTTTGTCCCACATGATAAAAAATAGAAAATAATTCTTTCTCAAAGTAGATGATAAATTACACATCCTGAAGACTTAATTTATCCTCCAGGATCACTTTTAATTTATTCTAAATCAGAAACTTTAGAATGATATTATGAAAATAATAGTAATATGTGATAATAGTTAAATAATATGAGGATACTTAAAGTAATCACACAAATATGTAGTGCTAGAAATTTTAAAATAAATTTCCTTAAGAGTACATTTATGGTATTAAATTAATATTTAATATATTAATGTATAATATGTATACCACATCTCTGTACATAAATATATAAATATAATACACACACACACACTTCCTGAAGACCTCATCTTAATAAAAGGAAATTCATGCCTGTGATTATGGTATATGGTCTCATACTAAATAGGTACCAAAGCTACAGCTAAAGCCACACAGCAAATTAAATATTTAAGGACGAGTGCTCCAATTTCACAGTGAATATCTATGTGATGTCTGTTAAGATAACAATGATATATATGATTTTCTTAATGTTGGATATGAATTTTTGTCACTCTATATGCCATGTATATCATGAGTTTGAAGGAAATATATTTTGTTTAGATTTTTAAATTATATAATTCAAAAAATTTTCAGAAATACCTCTATTGAAATTATAACATGGAAATATTGTCCTGACACACTATTGTAATTGTATTTATATAATTATAATATATAATATTTCTATAACTATAATAAAATATACAGTTACTTAAGTTATTTTCTAAATAGAATCATATTAGGGGAAAATTATTTCTAAAGCCACAATTACTCCTTGACTATTCTTAATCTCACCTGATTATATACCTGCAGAGATAGATCAACATCAGTGGACACTGGGAGTTAAGCCCCAGACCTTCAAAAATTGCCACCCAATCCCTGTCATACCTGGAAGGTAGAGGATATATGAAGAGTTTTAGTGTTTTCCCATCTCCTAGAAACATTATAGCTGGCTAGAGGCAATCCCCAGTGCTGCCTAGAGCAATCTTTTCTTCCAACTTGCTGGCTAAAGCCTGATTGCAAGAAAAAAGGTGGTGTGATGAGAGAGAGCTACTGCATTCCCTTGAGGCACTATCGGGAACCGTGCTAACAAAGGCAAAATCTTATCTCCTAGGACAAGCCCATAGAACACCATCTTCTAATATATGGGTTTAAGGATTCTGAATTTTTCTTACAACATATGTGTTTATAATACAATATTTCCTGTGCAGTTTGTGTGGGTTGGAAACTATTCTGTCATTTACTAGCTGAATGAAATTAAGAAGGTGATTTAAATGCCATGTGTTTTGTGCTTTCGTTTCTTCATATGTAAAATGTGTAAAATACTTGCATTACGAATCAACATATGAAAATTGCTTGGGAGATTGCATGACATAGTAAAAATAGCTATTCAATTATTATTAGTTATTGCTATAAGTGTATGTACTGTACATGTGCATTAAATATATATTGTAATAGGCATATACGTGTGTATAAATAACATGATATATGTACTATCACATATATGTATGTAAAATATATGATAGTACTGGATAGTAAACAAGATAAACAGTTTATGAAAGTTTAAGGTGATTAATTACAACTAATTGTGACAAATCTATATTTACAGAAGTTATCAGAGTGTAGTAGATAAACATAGGACAAGAAAATAATGAACAGAATAGTTTTAGTGATTGGGTTTAAGAATATCCAACAGTTTGCTAAACAATTCTATGAGACTGTGGTCCAAGGATAGAACTCCAATTCCTGATCAAAAATAGGCAAACCAAGCCAAGGCATAGTCCAAGAGTGAATGGAATACTAGGGAGGGGACCAGGTCATGGACTAAAACATGGATAGGAAAAAATCCTGTTCGGGACTAAGCTGCAGCTCCACTATTAGTGTGCACTTAGTGCACTTTGGGTCAGAAAAACAAGAAAGAGTGAATTATTTAAATGTCCTTCTAATGCTGGGAATGACATTTGGATCTTCAGAGGGAATGAGGGCATAAACCCTTAGTAAGGATCCTGAGACGCTACCTCTAGGCGCAAACACTCTTCCCATTCTGGTCAAGGAATTGAGGAGGTAATCCTGTAAGGTGATTAGATTGGACTGTCTGTAGAAGAAAGTCTTCCAAAAATTAATTTCCTTCCATGAAAATTTTTTGAACTATAAATGCAATTAACTCACCCCGTTTACATATATTTGTTAAAAAGATATCTGAAAAAGTGATTCAGATTTGCTCCGTGAAAAACATGCAATAGTCTCTTCTGTATTAAATGTCAGGGTCAGGGTCATTAAATTAAATCCTACACTGAGTAACAAAATATACTTAAAATTTGTACCTAACATTTATGCAGTAACTTTAAATGTCTTTTTATGTTGGGGTAACATGATGTTCTTTGCAAATAATTCCCCACATAGGATGTGGAATTTAACAAAGAAACTTGCACTTCAGCCTTCTTTATGCAACTGAATTATTACCAGAATGAGTGATGTATTTTGAAACAAATAATTTGCAAGTTTTATGTAAAATACTTTTGAAGTTATTAAATGTTAAACCTCTTTTCACTCGTTTGTAAACTTCACGTCTAATTTAAAATAAACTCACAATTACGTGTTTTATTAGGGGCCCATGAACATTGAATTATAATAAAAATTATGTACCTACTTTGATTCAAGGAATTATAAGTACTTGAAATGCCAAGTTCTATTTTCCTGTCTTCTCTAGGGACTATGAGGGAGGTTTACAAGTAAGGAAAATCTTTTCCACTTCCCTTGCCCCAGGGTTCTGTCTGCCAGAGTGATTTGCTTTGTGCAGCTATTAACTAAATGTACATAATAAAAATTTGTCACAAATCTCTAAATTCAAAATGCATTTTTATGGGATATTGAAGTAACATCTCACATACAGTATCTTTGTGTATGGGGCATATGTACGAGAAAATAGATCATTTAAAAATTTTTAAGATTTAAATTTCCCAGTATTTCAGGGCTAATTTAAGAATGCCCATAGATATACATTTATAGGATATTTGATTCACAAATATAATTACAATATATTTTCCCCAAAAATAGCTCAGATAAATATGTCAGACTTGAAGGAAGTTTGGTCAAAAATTATCAAACTATAGTGGGAAAAAGAATAGTTTTAGAGTGGATTTGCGATAAATTTTACAATTCTTCCTTTTTTCGCAATGTAACATTGGATAAGGTATTTAAATCTTAGTTTATTTCTCTATTAAATGGGAAAAGGTAATTCAACAGCTGTTATTATAATAATTGTTTAATCATAATCCACTCCAGTTTCTGAGATCTCACATAAACAGTGGCCAATGACAGGCTTAGATGATGACATTTTTAATCCCATAGCTTCAAATAACTGTGCTAAATCAGGACTTTTGCTGAGCCCGAGAATCCCAGATGAGGATTGGTCTTGTTTTAAGTCACAGAGCTATTCCACTGCTGCAAGATTTTAAACCACTAGGATAAATGACAAAAACAAGAAACTTTTAAAAATCAAATAATTTCCCAGGGCACATTGGATCTTTACTCATTGGATTAATAAAAGGAACATTCTTCCTATTTCATTAGCATAGAAGTGATAGATCTTTGGCATAGTGCCTCTTGAATAGACTGCGATCTGGTCTGAAGAGACAATGTGAAAATGCCTAAGTTGGGTTATAATTACTTTGTAATTTTGATTTCCAAAACTAAGCCACAAATGGAACTTCTGTTATCATCAACCCAGGAGGGCCTTGCTCACTTATGCATATTGCAGTGTCCTTAAATGTCAGCTTCTGCAGATGCCAATTGCTCAATACACCAAGTTTAACAGAGTGGCTACATCAAAGGGACTTAAATACGTAGTTGTCCATTGAAATTTTGATGTCTGTTAGAAAAGCATCTCAAAAGGTGAATCATATCTCAGTTCCGGCAGGACAAAGGCTAGGGTTGTGTGTGTTGACAACAATGTTTCAGTGTGTTATCTGCATGTGCCTTAATTGTTCCAGAATTGAACTAAATTATAATTAAAAAACCAGTGTAAGTACATATTTGAATGATTTAATCTAAATATATATGTAAGCAATATGGATTAGTGAGTTTTTTCAAAATAAAAAAGATCTATAATTTATAGTTTCAAAGGTAAAGTGAATGAACTTACTGTTATTCATAAATATTATTCCTATAGAAATGGAATTAATGCTTACTATTAATAGAAGTAATAAAATTATTTGAAAATTGGCCAGTAATCATGGGAAGAGGGCAATGTGTTGCAGGAAAATAAACCCAGAATTGGAGTTATTTTTTTAGTGAAGAGACTGGACATACATGTAGGGAATTTACCAGGTAAACACTGTTTTTGATTTTTATAAAGCCAAGAGGAAGAATTTTAGTTATCTATGGCTATGTAGAAAACTACTCCAAAATTTAGGGACTTGCAACAATGATTCATTATTTCTTCGGATTCTGTGGGTTGTCTGAATGATTCTTTTGCTGGTCTTACCTGAGCTTATTCATGCACCTAAGGTTATCTAATGGCTGAGTTGGGATGGCTCGATTTGGTGGGATGACTGGGCTTCTCTCCATATGGTCTTACATTCCAGTCTTCTACATATCTTGAGGGTCTCCGGTTTCAAGAATGTGAGAGCAGAAACTTCAAGGTCTCCTGAGAATAATTCTCAGAAGCCTCATGTTGCAACATCAGTTGAGAGGATGGGGAAACTGCCTTTATTTCTTAATGGAAGTAGTACCAAAGATTTTGTGGCCATATTTAATATAACAGAGTATTTTGATAATCCAATAATTTTACAAATAATAAAGCCAAAGTCCTGTACTGTCATTTGTTATCTGGCACCATTTATTTATTGACCTGTCCTATCATTTCCATATCTGTGTGATTCTGAAGACTGATGATCAAGCTAAACTTTCTTATGTGACTGACAGCTAATATCTATCACTGAACTGTAAACAGCAATGAAGGAGATTCTGTCAATGTCAACTGTAAATGGGCAATAGGTAATGAAGAGGAAAAATGACAAACACTATGCTTCTTAAAATCATGAGTAGCACCTCAGGAAAAATTGACTGGACTCCATTGCTTCAGATCTGATATATGCCACTTTCTCTTGTATGATGTTAGTTCAACTATCTAGAAATTTATAAAAAATACAATTCTATATACAGATGTATATTATTATACAGTGATACTTCCTTTAGGTATGTTAATTAGAGAAACTATTGCACATGTGCACAATGAAATGCATATGATATTGGTTATTACAGTATTGTTTGTAGAGATGAATGTTTGGAAATCAATCAACAGAAGAAAGTTAATGAATGGTAAATTAAACAGTGACTGCAACTTATCTAATATAACATCTGCATGGTGTCTCATATGATTTTACTGCATACCATATATGCAGTAACATATGGCTGAATTGCCACTAACAAGCTGATACTAAAACACATTTTCCTTCTGCCACCGCATGATCAGAGTCTGTTTACATTGCAAAGGTTAAAGAAAATTGACTGCCACAGATTGAATTCACAGCAAAGTGTATTGGATAGTTCTCTTTAAGAGTACTTTTATAAAGAATTCTGATGTGTAAAGCTATTAAAGAATAACAAGGCACATGGTACACTCAATTTCCATCTAGTAGAAATTATGTACTAAATACATTTTAAAATAGAAAATGAGAACTTGCATTGTCCCATTCATAATTAGGTTTGTATTGAATGAGGTTTTCAATGTAAGGGTTTTGTCACTGTTCCCTGAGCCCAATTTTTGGTAACATATCTCAAGTACCTTTTATGAACACTGAACTCAGAGACAGATTGATGGTTACCAGAGCAAGGAGTGGGGAAAATGGGGAGATGTTGGTCAAGGAGCACAAATTTTCACTTATAAGATGAGTAAGTTCTAGAGGTCTAATGTACAGCATGGTGACTATAGTTAACAGTACTGTAATGTACACTTGAAAGTTGCTATGAAAATAGATCTTAAGTGTTCTTACTATAATAACAACAACAACAAAATGGTAATTATGTGAGGTGAAAAAATGCATTAACTAGCCTTATTATGGTAAACTTCTCACAATATATGTATATCAAATTATCACATTGTATACCTTAAATGTACACAATGTTATATGCCTATTGTATCTCAATAAAATAGAAAAATGTCCTTTTTATTTATAAGGAAACCTAGAGCAGATTAGAACAGCAGTTTTGGGAAGGAGGAAGCTGACACTGGATCTGGGCAGTCTGTTCTCAGTGAAAATTACTAAACATAATAGCATTACATTAAAAAAAATGTACTCCTAAATATCCAGTACATGTCCTTTTAGCTGGATTTCCCCCAAAAGTTTTGAGAGTTTTATCCTTATCCTTCTACAATGAAATGTAATCAGTTTTGATCTACAATTAGTGCAGTATGGAAAATAGCACTACATTGTGGTTAGATTATTCTAGATTGAAATCCCAGATGGATAATTTTATGTGTACCATGGGATTATTATTTTGTAAAGAATCCATTCCTAATGTATAAAATTAGTAAAACAATATAATATGTGAGGTAATTTCTCAGATTAAAATAAAGTATTTAACAATCTTTGTACTTTGCTGGGTGTATAGGAAAGAGTTAAAATCCTCTGAACACATTCAACAACTTTTCTTTCAGCAATAAAACCACTTCTTTATTTAAAACAATTATACAACATCAGAGAAGCCAGTATTGTCTAGTGAAATAAATGCTGGTTGGAGATCAGTAAAGAAGGGTTGCAGGCAGCCAGATTAATTTTGAGCAATTTATTTATTTTTCTGTATGCCAATTTCCTTATATGTAACACAACCTATATGATGATTGATTTCTTTCTTTGTTTAATGGTAATTTTGAAGATCAAAATATTATGGAAGTTCATATATTCTGAAAATGTAAAATTGTTTTAAATTCATTAAAATATTCTTTAATGATATTACCTGTTATTGAAACCTAGAGACGTGATCAAAAGTAATCAATATTTAAGAATGACTTAAACCTTAAGAATAAAAAGTACTATCACATAAAATAGCAATCATTTTTCAAAGAGTAAATAGAGAGGCACTATAAGTTACTAACTATACACACTTAAATTACACAATTTCTTTAAACTGTACTTTTAACAACACTCAAAATATTTTTTTTAATTCTTTGCTTTTTAGCTTTTGTGAGGTTTGTAGGTAAGAGAGAGATGGAATATTTTAATCTTATTCTTGGATAGTTCGTTGATAGCAAACAGAATGTCAATATAAGTAAACATGGATGTGCTAGTGTATAGTGCAAGTGGGAAGGAGAGATTTAACATGGACATGGGATGGGAAAAGGAAGTAAGAGAAGCTTGGACTTATTATCTATGCTGACATAGACATACTGATATCTGAATATGCTGTTATGTTACAGTTTAAGAAAGCTTGGTAATACAAGAGAGTATTTTGACATATGACCTTATCTGAAATAATATACTGAAACTTAAAACATTTTATATATAAAGCAAAACAAAACAAAATTCCAACAGTTTATATATAACTAGTTAGGGTAAAATCTTAGCTGGAAATATCTAATTTAAGGAAGGTTTAATTCATCTAAGAATGCCTATTTTGGGAAAAAGACTCAGGAGTAAATGTGTTAATTGGAAATTACTTTCTTCATTGATCTTGTTAAAGAGCAAGAAAACAATTTATATTTTCTTTAGTTTCTTCATAGAAATTCAAAAAGTATCAAATGGATCTATTTTTATCAAAATAGAAGTTGCCCATAAAAGAAAATGCACTCATAAAAACTGTAGCACAAATGTATAAGCCACTCTATTCATGGTCAGTTATTGTAAATTGCACTTGCATGTTTGCTGGATTGTACTGGCGATTGAGCAAATGTGACTGCAGAGTTCATTATCATTTATTTGATAGGCTTTTCTAGTCGTTAGGCTGGCTCCTGTACTACATATATCAAGCATGCATTATTTTCCTCTGGTTTGAGGTTAAGATGAGATGCCTGACAGAAATCTACAAAATGTCCTTCCTATAACCCAACTCTCCTGAAATTGGTTCCAGGCAGTCATTTTACCATATGACAAGACACTTTTGTTAGAGTTAAATGTGGTCCATTTATTTGACCTAATCTCCTTCCTTCAAGATTCCAAGTATTTCCCGGTAACATCAATAGTATCTCACCAAATAATTCTAAAATGGATATTTTCTAATATTAAAAGAGTTCATTGGTAAGTATTCATTCCATCTCCCTACTTCATTCAACTCTACATATTTTTTACTACTGTAAAAAAACCTTTCCTCATATCCTATACATGGTAGCAAATTTAAAATTCTAATCAGGATAAAAACATGGTAGACTTTGTGCTGTATCTAAAGAAATATATTTTTCACTTAAGAAAATACCAGCAATTTTAAAGTACTTGTTAAATAAATTAAAATAAATGAAACAGTGGCACAGGAAAACTAAGGTATAGTTTTCTTTGACATAATAGGGCTCCAAAGGAAGACTCTTACAGGAAACTCAATCATGATATTTTCAAGAGAAAGTAAAATTTCCTCTTAGAAGAAATTTCTATATATAATTAATAAGGTTAATGCATGGATTATTCTTTATAGTCTTCTCTCTATTCTGTTTCATTGGGATATTTTCCAATCCTTGATCCAGTCCACAATTTTAGTTATTGGAATTTTATAATAAGTCTGTCTTAGGTTCTCTTATTCCTCCTTGTTTGTGTGTATATATTTATTCCCATCTTCTGGTATTCATGTCATTTTGAAATTTATTTCCCTTGAGAGTGTGTTGAGGATAATGAATTGCCTCTAGTAAATGATATGGCAAAAATGTTGAAAATATTACTTCTGAGATTAGATTATAAAATACTGTTACATCTGTTCTGCTAGTTCTCTTTCTCTGGTTCTCGCTACTTGCTTGCTCTGATGAAGCAAGACACCATGTTTTAAGCTGCTTTATAGATCAACTCATGTGGCTGGCAAAGTACTAAAAGAAACCTCAGAATATTTTTAATTTGATTTTTGTAATGGAAGTATAGTGCATTTACAATATTTTATTAGTTTCAGGTGGACAACGGAGTGATTCAATATTTTTATGGATTATGCTTCATTTAAAGTTATTACAAAATAATGGCTATATTTCCTGTGCTGCACAACATATCTTTGTTGCTTAATTATTTTATACATTGTAGTTTGTATCTCTTAATTCCATACCCCTATCTTGCCCTTCCCCCTTCCCTTCCCCATTGATAAACACTAGTTTGTTCTCCATATCTGTGAATCTGTTTCTGTTTTGTTATACACATCCATTTGTTTTACATTTTAGATTCCACATATAAGTGATAACATAGTGTTTGTCTTTGTCTGACTTATTTCACCAAGTATAATACTCTCTAGGTCCATCCACATAGTTGCAAATGACAGCACTGTATTTTTTTATGGCTGAATAATATTCCATTGTATAACAAGTCTTCTTTATCCATTTATCTGTTGCTGATGGACATATAACTTGCTTCTATATCTTGGCTATTGTAAATAATGCTGCTATGAACACTAGAGTGCATAGTATCTTTTCGAGTTAGTGTTTTTGTTTTCTTCAGATATATACCCAAGAGTGGAATCGTTGGATCTTATGGTAGTTCTATTTTCAGGTTTTTTGAGAAACATCCATACTGTTTTCATAGTGCATGCACCAATTTACATTCGCACCAACAGCGTATGAAGGTTCCCTTTTTCCATATCCTTGCCAACATTTGTTATTTTTGTTCTTTTTGATGAGAGCCATTCTGACAGGTGTGAGGTGATATTTCACTGTAGTTTTGACTTGCATTTCTTTGATGACTAGCAATATTGAGCATGTTTTCATATGCCTACTGGCCATCTGTATGTCTCCTTTGTAAAGATGTTTATTTAGGTCTTCTGCCAAGTTTTTAATTGAGTTGTCTGAGCTTTTTGATATTGAGTTGTATGAGCTGTCTTTATATTTTGGATATTAATCCCTTAGCAGTCATATCATTTGCAAATATTTTCTCCCATTCAGTAGGTTGTCTTATCATTTGGGGGATGTTTTTCTTTGTTGTGCAAAAGTACTTAAGTTTGATTAGGTCCCGTTTGTTTATTTTTGCTTTTATTTCTTTTGTCTCAGGAGGTAGATCCAAAAAATATTGCTACAATTTACGTCAAAGAGTGTTCTGCCTATGTTTTCTTCCAGGAGTTTTATGGTTTCAGGTCTTAAATTTAGGTCTTTAATCCATTTTTAGTTTATTTTTGTGTACTCTGTGATGAAAAGTTCTAATCTTGTTCTTTGACAGGTAACTGTCCAGTTTTCCTAGCACCACTTATTGAAGAGACTGTCTTTTCTCCTTCATATATTCTTGCCTACTTTGTCATAGATTAATTTGACCATAGGCACTTGGGTTTATTTCTGGACTCTCTATTCTGTTCCATTGATCTATGCATCTGTTTTTGTGCCAGTATCATGTTGTTTTGATTACTGTAGCTTTGTAGCATAGGCTGAAGTCAGGAAGCATGATAACTCTAGCTTCGTTCTTTTTTCTCAAGATTGCTTTGGTAATTCAGAGTCCTTTGTGGTTCCATGTAAATATTAGGATTATTTGTACTATTTCTGTGAAAAATGTCATGGGTGCTTTGATAGGGATGCATTAATTTGTAGATTGTTTTGGGTACTATGTATATTTTAACAATATTAATTCTTCCAGTCCAAGAACATGGAATATCTTTTCATTCTTTGTATCATTTTCAAATTCCTTCTTCAATGTTTTATAGTTTTCACAGTTTAAGTCTCTCACCTCTTTGGTTCCTAGGTATTTTATTATTTATGATGTGATTTTAAACCAGCTATTTTTTTGCTTTCTCTTTCTATTATTATTTTCTCTTTCATTATTATAGAAAAAAACTTAGAAAAGCAACAGATTTCCATATGTTATTCTTGTTTCTTGCAACTTTACTGAATTCATTTATTAGTTCTAATAGTTTTTTTTTTTTTCTTTTTTTGTGGAGACTGGAGGATTTTTGATATATGGTATCATTTTATCTGCAGTTAGTGACAGTTTTACTTCTTCCTTTCCAATCTGGATGCTTTTAATTTCATTTTCTTGTCTGATTGCTGTGTCTAAGACTTTCAATACTACTTTGAATTGAAGTGGTGAGAATGGTCATCCTTTCCTTATTCCTGATTTTAGAGGGAAGCATGATCCAGCATCTCCACTCCTGGTTGTGATGAACAGTTTGTTATCCGAATAATTCTAGATATAAATCTTTGCAATGTCCTTTTATCTTTGCAATTCCATCATAAAGGTCATTAATACAAAATATACACAATGCTTTTACAAATTCTTATTTGCTTTTACATATTATTACTGTAAATATTTTACCCCAATAGTTTGTTCTGGTACAAATTTCACAACAAATAACTTTCAACTAATGCTGTTAATTGGGCACATTAAATAATAAATGAAGGTTTATACCTATGCAATAAAAAGATTCTGTTTTCATGATTTTTAGAATGATCTCTATGTTGTCTGAAATGTCACAAAAGTCCATCAATAATATTATTCTATATTGGGAACTCTGATTTTTCTCTGTGTTACTATTCCCCAAATTGTGTTGACATTTCTCATCTGACTGGTCAAAAGAGCCATCCTGCAGTTGGGTAAGAATTTACTTTATAAAATTGTGGTAAGAACCAACCTCCTAAGGAACCATAAAAAGTAATAAAATAGGTGGAAAACAAGAAATTTTATGTGGCTCAGGAAGAAATATCTGATTAATTTTGGAACTGAGACTTGGCTATTATACGATCACAGTTCAATAATTTCTAATAGGTTTGTTGTTAATGATTTCATTTTTTACAATGTTATAATATTGGTAAAACTATTAAGAAAGTGTTAGGTTTTATTAATCCATAGATTCAGGCTTCCTAGATGTATATTATTATTATTTTTCTTTCTCCAGTTTATTCTCTTTCAACAGAATCAAGTGCATTTCTTATTTTCTACAAGTTTGGCAGCACTTGCAAGAGACTCAAAATTTAAAATTGTTGAAAGAAGTCTTTTGTCTCTACACTGTTTAACACAGGTCTACATCCTCAATAATTCTGTTAACTGACCTTCAATTGCTTTATCAATATTTCTTTTTTTTAAAATTATAGGTAGGAGAAAAGATGTTTTACATAAGTGTTTGATATTTGGCTATTGTCAAAAGAATACCGTAATTCTGTCCATTCCCAATCTGGAATCCATGACAGAATCAATGAGTTTTGCATGACTTTACAATTGTGGATCCTATTTGTGTTAAGCATACAATATCTTAAAGAATTGAGACTGGGTATCTTTTTTTTTTTTTTTGCGTTACGCGAGCCTCTCACTGTTGTGGCCTCTCCCGTTGTGGAGAACAGGCTCTGGACGCGCAGGCTCAGCGACCATGGATCACGGACGCAGCCGCTCCATGGGCATGTGGGATCTTCCCGGACTGGGGCATGCCTGCATCGGCAGGCGGACTCTCAACAACTGCGTCACCAGGGAAGCCCAAGAGACTGGTTATCTTTATTCTTGCTTCAGAGGAGTGAGTCTGCAGTCTGTTATTATACATGCCAACTTGATAATTGACTGCTGTCAGTTAAGATGTGTGCAAAACAATGTGCTAACAAGATATATGTGAAGATGAAGCCATTACAGATGTCTTAATTATCCCCTAATCCATCATTTCAATGGGAACTTTTACTATCTCAGACTGATGCAATTAGCTTGTTTATGCTGGAAAATATTAATATATAGCGGAAGATTTATTTTAAATTGACTCAGTGCAAAGTTTCGTTTCTTAGTGAAGCTTACCTTGCTCTCATGATATCTGGAGAATGTTAAGGAACATGTTACAAAGTAAACGAATGAAAAATCAAAGATCTATTGTGGATCTTTAAAAGAATTGTAATGAGCTATGCGTGATATACAAATTTAGAAATGCAAGGTGAGTGAAGTGATCCCAGGATCTTTAGAAACTGTTCTTTGCTGCATCATCAGGTTTGTCTTATCCAATGGATTACTGAAAGTACAAGAACAATAACAAACTTATTTAAATTTTATGTATTAAAATATACAGAAAACATACAAATAATATATGAATTCTAATAATTTTGTAAATGCTGTAGAATTTTTAACAACGCTTCTAAAGGTAAATTTAGATATATATATTTTATAAAAGCTATCTGGAAAGGTTGTATTCTTATTGGATAATAATGAAATAAAATTAATTATATATTTTAGTAATAAAAAAGAAAATATTTTTCCATTAAGTATAATTTTAAAGTGCTTTTTATGTAATACATTTTAATAGGTAATTAATAATATTTTATATACTTAATACATAGAAAGCACTAGTTTTCAAATGTTTAGGTAGTTTTTCTTGCTTTTTCCACTTAACTATAAGATGTAGTATAGATAATGCAGCTAGCCATGTGTTATATTACACTCATTAATATTATAGTTTCTATTACTGAATTCTTGAGTTCTTTATCATTAATTAATTAATTTATCTTATAGGTTTCATCCAGTTCTCAGCTTCATTTGAATATTCTCAGTACAATAGAATGGTTTCCATGGTAACTATTATTCATATAATACAGGCTATCTGAGAGAAACAGAACTTACTAAAGAAACACATGTTCATCATAGTTTAATTATCAATGACAAGCTATCACATAATTTTTTTAAAAAAATCCTTTTAGATACTTTTTAAAAAAAATCCTTTTAGACAATAAAATAATTTTTAAAAATTTAAAGGAAATTTTTTCATTGGGATTGAGTGTTCATCTGTCAACAATTTTGATATATGAAATTCCTATTCCAACAAAAATGTTGAATTCACCAAATGATCAACAAGGAATTTACTATTAAACTCTTCTATATTTTTATTCACTGTTTAATCATTCTAACTATGCTATCCATAGAGATAACTCTGACCCCTTAACTACATTAGGCTATACAATATAATACATTGTGGGAATTGCTAGTCTACAACAAGTCAATAAAACAATTTTCTTACTTTTCCAATAATATCCTCCATTCATTTCAAATATCTAACAAAACACCCATGAATACATTTTAATATATATTAACATGTGGAACATAGGGTTGATATGCATATCTTTCTTTGTATGCCTCATACTAAATTACACAATGCTAAGGAGATTTAAGTTTAGGAATAATTGAATGATATGAATATATGTTGCCTAGGAAAAATCACATCAATATTATAATGCAAATTGAAAGGAAAATATCATTTTAGATTTCATTGTTCCACTTGTTATGCTTTACCTCTGATTTTACATTGGTCTCATATGCACATAATTGGACAGATTACAATGCTATGACACAAAATAATAATTACACATACATGGTCTTCTTATCTTTTTGATTAGATAATTAATTTTCAGTTATTCATGTTATTGTTACAATGAACATTGGTGAAATAATCACACAACAGAGAAAAATAGAACTGAAAGTAACTTATATCTGCTTAAATTCTTCTTTTCTATCTCATCCATAATCTCCACACATGGTCTACATGGCTCAGAATTGTGTGCTTATTATTTTTTATATGTATTTATATATATGTGTACATGGTTTTCTATTAAAATATATTATTTAACTTTATTTTTCCCCTCAACAAAGTTTTCATTATTATATATGACAGTTTTTACTTAATATTATATTAAAGACAAATCCATATTTGGCACATTTATCATGTATTTTATTGGTGAATGATTTTCCATTGTTTGAATATACTAAATTTTATTTATCTATCCTTTGCGGAGTGGCATATATTTTCTCCTTGTTTATTGCAAAGAGAAAACCTATAGTCTAAATTGTATTTCAACCTATAATCTAAAACTCTCTTTTCATTAGAGCCACATATTTTCATTCTTAGCTGAAGGAGACTGAAGAAGAGTGTCCACCACACTGAGCTTAGTGAAGAGACAGAGAGAGTGGTCTCAGTTCTACCACAAATACTCATCTCCTAACTAAATTTTCATTCATTTTCTTGAACAGATATTCCTTCATTTTTGTTTTCCCTTATGACTTTTACAGAGATTTTGAATGTTGTTTTTGTTGTTTAATAATATTTGCCAGTTTCACTGTGGATCAAGTTAGTGGAGCCCTACACATTTTCATGATGGAGGTCTATCTGAGGGAACCTATTTCTTGCCACTGTTCTTGTTGTATTCCACAAATATAACAATTTTTATTGGATGCTTATTCACATGGTAATTGGGATGTGGGAAGTGGGAATTCTCTAATGTTCTGAATACTCTTCAGTCTTAAGTAATCACTGAGCCTGGGTCTTGTGGATATGGTCTTCACTACGTTTTATTCTCCTCCCGTACTTGTAATTCTGGCCCTAGCATGTTTTCCTGCCCTTTCCAAAGCATTGATGTGTTTCTGAAGTAGAAGGCTCTTTTATCTTAGGGTATATGAGGGAAACTGGTGTGAGTATACTTTTGGTGGTGGCTGCTACTCCTCTCCCCAAGCTACCAGGTTTCAACCAGTGATACAGCTTTTCATGACCTTCCCCCCAGGATATCAATGATTTTGTTCCACTTGGGAGACAGGCAACATGGATTAGATTAGGTGCAGTTTTGGCAGTGGCTGCTATTCTTTTTCCTCAGGTGGCACCACTGGAGGAGGACTCTCCTTAACGTTTTCTGTTTTCAACTGATAAAAATTTTGGAAGAAAATCCTGCAAGAGAGTGCCAGGTTTCTTATGCCTGCAAGCCTCAGGGCTTCATTCTCTCACTTTAACTCTCTCTTGGCCCACAGTAATTTGTTAAAATGTTAGAGATTAACTTTCTACCTGTTTATATGACATCTAGGGTCATGGATTCCAGGTAGGCAAATTATGAGGTTATGTCTCTCTGTAGTTTTATGTCTCTCTCAAGATTTGGAGTTATTTGTCCTGGGATCTCAGTTCTTTGATGGGATTTTTTAAAAAGTCATTTATTTGCTGGTTGTCTGGCTTTATTTACAATGGAATATTATTCAGTCATATAAAAGGAACTCATTTGGGTCATTTGTATAGGTGTGGATGGACCTAGAGTCTGTCATACAGAGTGAAGTAAGTCAGAAAGAGAAAAACAAATATCATATATTAATGCATGTATGTGGAATCTACAAAAATTGTACCAATGAACCTATTTACAGGGCAGGAATAGAGATGCAGACATAAGGAATGGGTATGTGGGCACAGGGGTGGGGATGAATTGGGAGGTTGGGTTTGACATATATGCACATATATGTAAAAGAATCTACTTATCCACATGCAATTTTATATAAATATTGAAAGAGTTATTTATTTTATAAACAACTTTGCTATTTTTAATGATGAAGTTCTTATAGATATGATACTGAGGATAACTTAAGAAGAGTTACTATAATTTATTAGGGAATTAGCAAATAATGTATAAGGAAGAGTAAAGAAAATATTCAATTTTCAATTAGAAGTACTTAAAATAAATTTTAAAATTTAAAAATAAACTTCAAGATGAAGCCCAAAGTTATCCACACAACATTGATTATAAACAAATGAAAATAAGATCTGTCTTGTTTTGCACATCTATGATGTCTATGAATTTCTGTCACAAATAATGAAGAATATGATAGTGAGAAATGTTATATAATTCTTCCATGGTAAAACTGCTAAATCCATGTGCTTAATTCTTAAATGCTTGATTTACCATAATACAACAATACTACCCAATATAAGATGTTCTTATCTATTTTACAATATCATAAAAAAAAAAATCTTAAGTCATCACATATAAGCTTCCAAAGAGCATTCACTATTGGGAGGTGGTTAATCTTCTATTTTAACAGAAACTTAAAAAGAAGAAAGCCAGTAACTTCTAGAATTCCAAGCTTGAGCACTTTATATCTCTTTGATCCTATAAATGCCTGGTGGCTTTTTATAAATTGATATATCCTCATTCTCTAACTTCTATGACTTTTTTCATTTCCGCTAATTTTTCAGTTGATTTTTCCAATTTTCCCAACTTAGAGATCACAAACTTTGGTTATTTCATCCACCATACAACAGTCTACCAATGATTAATGAATTAGAATGAGTTTACTTTTCCTTCACTTAAAAAATATATAATGTTACATATATTGCCTTTACATATATAGATATATTGCTTTTAGCATATGCACATATAAATGTATTTTTGTAAAATATGTAGTATTGGTTTTGTACAAAAAGTGTTTTTCATTCATTTGTAATCCTGACATAATTTAATACTTTTCTTAGTCAATGCTTATTTTTTTAAGAATTTTTGTTATTAAGTTAACATCAAATTTTTTTCTGACTCCATCCACTTTTTTTTAAGTTCCCCATTAATGGTTTTCTAGGTTGCCTTCAACTGCACATTCCATAATAAATGCTAAAATCAACCCCCCTTATTCATTAATTTATTATTGATGCATGCATTTTTGTATTATGCATAATCGATAATGAGTGCATCAAAAACAATGTGCACAATTAAATATGGCAAGTGCTGCATATTATTTTTTTGGGTAACTAGTACATTTTATTTTCCATATAACAATACATAGGGCTTGCTCTCTATCAAAAAAATATTTCCTAATATTTAATAAGATAAGCCATCATCCCTCTATTTTTTTCAAAGTTGATTTGTGTATTTTATTTTTTGCATTAATTATAGAGTTTTGTTAGACGCTCAAAGACTCCAGCTGGAATTTTGACTGAGATAGAACAATACTTCTAGATTAAAAGGAATAATTGCCATACTAAATAAAAAATGTATTATATGTATGTCATATAATAGTATATATACTATATGTTATAGTATATATATTATACATAGACATAATATATATAATATAATAGTACATATATTATATATATTATAGTGTAGAGATAGAGATAGAAAGATAGATAGATCTGATCCCTGAAAATTTTTTTACTTCATTAGTCTAATAGTTTTTTTGGAATTAAAGATTAATTTACTTAACTTTTTAAAATTTTATTGAAGTATAGTCAATGTACAATATTATAGTTAAGGGTGTACAATATAGTGATTCACAATTTTTAAAGGTTATACTCTCTATATAATTATTATAAGTTATTGGCTGTATTCCCTGTGTTATACAATGTATCCTTAGTGTTTATTTTATACATAATAGTTTGTACCTCTTAATCCCTTACTTCTGTATTGCCTCTCTTTCCTTCCTTCTCCTCACTGGTAATCACTAGTTTATTCTCTGTAACTGTGAGTCAATTTGTTGTTGTTGTTATATTCACTAGTTTCTTGTATTTTTTTAAGATTCTCCATATAAGTGATATCATATAGTGTTTGTCTTTCTCCATCTGACTTACTTCACGTAGCACAATAACCTCCAAGTCCATCCACATTGTTGCTAATGGCCCAATTAAACTTAAAAGCTTTTGCACAGAAATGGAATCCACTGACAAAATGAAAAGACAACCTACTGAATGGGAGAAAATATTTGCAAATAATATGACTGTTAAGGGGTTACTCTCCAAAAAAATGAGCAGAATACCTGAGTAGACATTTTTCAAAGATGATAGGCAGATGGATAACAAGAACATGAAAAGATGCTCAACGTTGTTAATCATCATGGAAATGCAAATCAAAACCACAATGAGATATCACCTCACACCTGTCAGAATGGCTATCATCAAAAAGAACACAAATGACAAATGCTGATAAGGATGTGGAGAAAAGGGACCCTAATACACTGTTGGTGGAAATGTAAATGATGAAGCCACTGTGGAAAACAGTATGGCAGTTTCTCAGAAAACTCAAAATGGAACTACCATATTATCCAGAAATTCCACTCCTGGGTATATATTCAAACCGAAAAAAAAAAAAAAAAAAAAGCTCAACAATACTAATTCAAAAACATACATGCACCCCAATATTCATAGCAGCATGATTTACAATGGTCAAGATATGGAAGCAACTGAAGTGCCCATCAAAAATGAATGGATAAAGAATATGTGGTATATATATAAATATATATATATATACAATGGTATACTACTCAGCCATAAAAATGACTTATTTATTTTACCTGCAGAATTCTTATGATTTTTGTGTTGTTCACTTTTAATTATTTGACATTTGTTTTTGTGATTATGAATGCTATCTTATTTTCTTTTAAATTTTGAAGTTGGTGTATGTAGAGAAAAATACTACTGCTAATTACAAATTGATATTCAGTATTCACTAACTCAACATATTTGTATTGTGTAATGATGATGTGTCAAGCTCTATTCTAGGTTCAGTGGATACATATGTGATCAAGGAGACAACTATTATTATCATCCTAGTGCTGGTGCTTTGCTTTTAGACATGCAGTGGGAAGACACACGAAAAAATAAAAATTTTGAAAATTATAAAGGTGCATTGGTAATTAGGGTAATATTGTAGGAGTCTCACTAAGAAAGTGACAATTGCTAAAGATATTAATGATGTGAGATGGTAATCATATAGCTATACTGATAAAATTATTTGTGGCATAGGGATCAACCATTCTAAAATTCCGTGAGCTGGAATTTGATTAGGGACTTTTAAAAATATCAAGAAGAAAATGGATGAGAGATAGGGTGGTAGAAAGTAATATCTGAAGTTTAAAGGGAGTGCAAGTAAGGTAGAGTATTGAAGATCACTGTAAGGACATTATCTTTTACTCAAACTCTTCAGAAGATCCATTCATTGGTGGGTTTTGAACAAAAAACTCAAATGATTAAGCTTAATTTTTTAAAGCGTGACTTGGTTTTCTGTTTTGGCAATAGACTAGATGAAGGAAATTTATAAGCAAGAAAGTAAATCAGTAAGACATAATAAGAAAACAGGCAAAAGTTGATTCAGACAAAAATATATCATGGAAATATTGAGAAGTGGTTAGATTCTGAATATAATAGAATTTTCTGATTGTTTAAATTTAACATTTAAATTATAAAGAGAAAAATAAGACTTAATTCCTCAATTTTTAAAAACTATTTTATCTTATTTTTTATTTTGACATGTGCAACTGAAAGGACAGCACTGCCATAATATGAAAATGGGGAAGAACTTTACAAGACCTAGCTTCGAAGGAAAGATGAGGAGGTATGTTTGGATAGGATAGGAGTTATATAAATATAGTTGCTAAAGTAGCATTTAGATAGACAAATTAGAGACCAGGAAGTTTGTCTGAGTTGAAAGTATCAGCTTTGCCATAATGATAATTAAATAATATATACAATTCCAAGACTTGAATGATCTCATTCAAGATATAATTGCAGATAGAGAAAAGAAACTAACAAAGTACAGAGCTTTGAATCAGTACTATTTTTATAGTTTTGGTTGATTTTGAAAATATCATTATATTGATATTTTTGAAGGATATTTTTTCTGAATATAGAATTTGGGTTGATAATTAATTGTTTTCTTTCATCACTTTAAAAATAGTCGTATGTTTCCTGACCTTTAATGTGGTGACATATGTCATTTCCAATCTGTATCATTGTCTGCTGTATGTAATGTTTATGTAATGTTTCTTTTTTTTTCTCTATTAGGTTTCTAATTTCTTCTATGTCTTTTGTTTTTAGCATCTTGACCTTTACATGCTTACATGAGGTTTTTTTCTGTATTTGTATATACAGCCTACTTGGAATTCCTTGAATTTTTGGATATTTCCTCAAATTTGGAAATATTTTAGCGATCATTTCTTCACATATGTTTCTTTCCTGTTGTTTCCCCTTTATCATTCTGAAAGTTAACTTGAACATATTAGACAACTCGATTTTGTCTCACAATTCCTTGAGGCCCTGTTCTTTCCTCTCTATTTTAGTTTTAATTTTTCCATGAGTTTTATTTTTCATATTTCTTTTTGTCTGACTCCAAGTACAACAATTATTTCTTATGCCACTCCATACTCCTATTTAGTCATCCATCTTTTTTTTTCATTACTAGTATTATAATTCTCAGTTTTATAATTTACACTTAATTTTTTTTAAAGTCTCCTTGTCTTTGCTGAAATTCTGTATAAAATTAAATCATTGTGACCATGTTTTACTTTCAGTTCTTAAGAATATTTATAGTAGCTCCTTTAACAACATTGTCTCCTAATTTTAGTATTTCAGTTCTCTTTTAGTATGTTTATGTTTCACTTATCCTTTTCTTTAAAATAGATTGCATTTTTCAGCTCACATATAAATTTCATTGTTTTTAACTTGGAGACAGTGGATACAATATTGTTAAAGATTCTGGATTATATTATCTTGTTCTACAAATCATGTTAAATTACTTATTCCTTAAATTTATTTAGGTGTAATTTTATATTTTGATAATGTAAGTCTTCTAACTTTACTGAATTGTTCAGGGACTCCTGTGGTAGATGTACTACTAATACTCTCCCAGGAAAAAAAAAAAAAAAAGGCTATATCTTAATCTTTGGAACTTGTAAATAAGTTACATGTCACAGCAAAAGCAAGTTTGCAGATTAATTTAATTAAGAATTTTGGAATTTGGAGAATATCCTGGGTTTTCCTGATGGGCCCAATGTAATCACAACAGCGTTTATAAATGAAATAGTGAAAAAAATAATAAAAAAAAAGAGTCAATGTCAGAGTTATGAAGACTAAGGAAGTCTAGACTGGCCATATGAGGTGTTGAAGATGAAAATAGCCATGAATCAAAAAATGTGAGCAACTGGAACAGGCAAGAAAATGTATTCTGCCCTAGAGTCTCCAGAAGGAAAACAGCCCTGTCAACTTTTTAACACAGGGATACCCATTTCAGACTTCTGATCTCTAAACCAGTAAGATAATAAATTTGCATTATTTTAGGCTCCAAGTTCCTTTTGCAGTAGCAATATGGTACTAATACACTCCAACCCCAAATAACCATGTTTAGATCTCATAATAACTAAGAGGCTATTTTAGTTTTTCATAATTGGACAAAGAGAGAATATACTATATAAATATATTACTTAAAATTTGACTCTTTTTAAAAGTATTAAAGAAATAAGGTATCAGAAAAAACACATCCCATCTTTTTAAGATATTTCTATAATAATTTTGAAATAGGTAGTGCTAAAATAATCCACAGGGTAGAACATTTTTTCAGCTTCATGTTAACAGCTCCTTGATTGATGTTATTAGGTACTATTCTTATTTATGAAATTACCAAAATTGAAATTTCAATTTTATTTTAATTGTAAATTAAATCTAGCATACTGTAGACACTTATTTAAATTTAAGAAAGTAATGAAAATGTTAATTTGCCTACAGAAATTATCTAACTAAAGCAGTAAAATTTGAGTTACATTACTATCAAAGGATTTTTAAGGATAGACCAAATGCATATATAATCCCATGATTCTGTGTACAAAAATGTATTGTCATTTTATGTTTAGCATGCAACTATGAAAGTAATCATGAAAGGAGAGTTTTCCTTTTCTAGTATATATGTTTGCATGAGTTCTAGCATTAAATATGTAGGTGTCCATTGCCTAGCAAGGTATAATGTTACTATCTACTACACAGTAACTTGTCAGTAATGACAGCCCACACCTCTATTTTTCTCAATAGCATTGATGGATTTACTGAACATCTTTCAAAACTTCTCCTCTTGTTGTACTGACAATCAGCTCTTTTATTAGGAGCTCTACGTTATATTTATGTTCTTGCCATGTTTAAAAAAAAAAGCGTTATTACATTTCAGATAATTTAATTGTTTTCTTTGGAGATGAGGAAAAATCAAGAAAATGAGGCCTTATAAATATATATTAATTAAGTGGAAGTTAATATTGTAACATTTTGCAACAAATTTAGAGAAAAAAAATAGTAGTGGTCCTGAGTCTACCTTACACTGAGTTCAACCTAATAAAGACTGGGAAAGTGCTGGCCATATCATTTATATTCCAATCTGCCCAAAATCCATATCATATTATTCACAATATCTATTCCCAAATTAGTAGATATTAGTTTGCAAATAAATTAACATAATAAGTAGTTAATATGGATTTAAGCATATATATATATATATATATATCCATAGATATGTCAAATATTTATGTGTAAAATATATTACAATAATGCAAAACAAAATATATATAAGCATACCACAGAATATATATATATATATATATATATATATATACCTATATAACTGTCTAACTTATTAAAATTTAAAACATGCAGTTTGATAATTAAATCATTCTTCAAACTATATATCCTCTATTGGTAATGTTTTCTGTATCCTAAATTTTTCCATTTTTTTCATACAACTTCACCTAAAATATCCTCTACTCATTTCTACCTGCCAAAACATAATTATTTAAAAACTCAACTTAACTGTCACTTTCCTTTGGAAATCTTACCTATTTTCTTTTGTGTTATTATTCTCCTCTGTACCCTCAACACATGTCTTCTAATTGTAATTATTTCAGTTATTGTTTCATCCCTGAAATGTTTATCATGAAACCTTATTAATATGCACCTATAATCTCTGGTATATCACACCAGAGAGAAAATTAAGGTCAGACACATTCTATGTTATGACCTAATTAAGGAAAGTGCAAATGAATTATTCCTTTCAAAAAGTGTATCTTTGGTATGGTCGATTGTTATATCTGAAAAAATATATATATTATCCAATGTAAAATATATTCAATTGTAACATTATTTAAATTTTCCATATTACAATTAAATAATTATTAAAGAAGTACACAATTCCTGTTTCATGCAAACATGTCCATTTACATTAGAAAGCATCAATTTTGTTTTAAAAATCTAGAAAATTATAAGGTAAAATGACATATTCAAAATGTGTCATTGGTTCTGATAGTGATTAGTTAAGTTTCCCTCAACCAATGACCATTTTATAAAGCTTGAAGGTTGTAAAAACCACCAAACTTGTTATTGAGAAAAATACTTGTAATGAAATTTTATGGTGAGCTAGGAATGAATATGCTAAAATTCAGACTGGCAGAACTTTCTATAACCTAAATTATTGGCTCATATAAAACAAAATTTTATGAAGAAGTAATCACCCATCAAGGTAACCTTATTTTCAAACTCCTACTTTTTGATTTATTATATTGAAATGAGTGCTAGTCTATGAATGTGATCATGCATCTATCTTATGAATGGGCTTCTTACAGTCAGATTTCTTTCCATAAGAGTGAAAGTGGGTAGTAGAGTAAACCTGTGATGTTAATGATAATTGTGTTCTATGTTAGCTTGTTCTTTCCACTCCCAGTCTTCATTTTATTCTAGATTACAGAGGGAGAAAATTAAAAGTTCAAAGGTATTTCCTCTATATTCTGTTTCAATTATTTATTTTTTCCTCAAAGAGCCACTTAGAATAAGTTTTAGCAAGACCTCCCAATAATCTCCAAACCCTTGTTTGGTTTTCCAAATCACTGTGCACATTCATTGCATAAATAATTTTATAAGTCACAACATAGCATCAAATAACTAATTATGCCACAAAGTAGAATACATATTAGCACAATATTCAACAACAGAAGTTCTGGCCCTCCACCTTCTCCAGGAGTCAGTAAAACCTTACAATATTTACACTCCATGTTGGTTACCATGATCCAAGACACTCATATCTCTCACTTGGATTTTTAATAACACCTCTAGCCGGTCCCCCTCCATTTACTCTTGTCTCTTCACTATGGACTAATCACCAAACAGGAGCAAAGGTGATGCTCTTAAAACATAATTTTGATTATCACTTTTCTCTTTCTAAATAGTTCCAATGGCCTTCACCTCACTTATAATAAAACAAAAAGTTTTCCAATGTCCTACATGTCTATAAATCATCTGCTTTCTCCTTATGTCTCTTATATATTTTTTTAAATTTTTCTTCCTATTCTCTCTACTCTACCCACACTGGCCTCCTTGCTCTTCCTCCTGTATAGCAAGAAAGTGCCTCAGGGCTGTTATAAATTTTGAAATTTCTCATTGGAATGACAATTCCCTAGAACTCTGCATGGGCTTATCTATCAGTTCCTTCACATTTTTTTACATTTCAATATATTGTGAACGTTTTGATTATCCTATTTAAAGTTTTGATGTTTCCAGAGCTTTAATCTTAATCACCATTTAAACAAACAGTATTGTATACATTTTATTTATTGTCTAATACCCAAACCAAAATTTAAACAGCTTAAGAGGAGGGATTTCTTTTATATTTACTTTCATGGCTTCTAACATAGCCCATCAGAAACAGTACAAACTCAGTTACTATTTTAGTATATTAATAAAATCATTCCACACAGATTAGGTAAGCACATCCTATGCAATAGCCATTATACTATATGCTGGAGAATTAGGATGTTGAGAAGGCAGAGATGTTGTTTAATCTATGAAGAACACAAGGCATTAAATAGACACTGAGGAGAGTGACATCATCAAAATTGCAGAATAACAGTTTTCCCTTCAAAGAATACCAACTTATACAATCACTCAGAAATGAGACTTTGTGGATGTTGAGGAGTACAGCTGAGGATTTCCAATACACCACTGGAGCATAAAAAAAAAAAAAAAGAAAAGAAAGAAAAAAAAATCCAAAGTTGGATGCATTGAAGAGGTTAAGAGGCATAACACTCTCCCAAGGCTGTACAGCTCAGTGCCAAGACAGACATTCTTATCTGTGAGTTCTCCCACAAGGGAAAGTGAGAGCATGTGAGTGGGCACCTATCTTCCCCAGCTGCACAGGGTTCTGCGAAAGAGATCCAACTTTTTTCTCATCCACCCAGAATACTGAGATGTGCTGTGAAACTGGGTGAAAGGAAGTGGTCAGGAGAACAACAAATAGGGCTCTTTGTGGGCATTAAAGAGAAGTTGATCCTACTAACCATACCATGCACTCTATCATGAGCCTTCCTATGAGCCACTGGGGATGCCTCACCTGTAGATCCCCCAGGTGCCTCATGGGTACCCCCAGTTCTCCTGGTGCCTCACCCACACATCCCCAACACTGACCAGCTTCTTATGTATGCTTCCAAAATGTCAGGAACAAACCTGTGCAGATGGCTAGTGAGCATGTGCAGAAAGCTAACCCAACTCTGTGCTTCTGAGAGAAACCACAAACTTGTGTTTTCAGCATTAAACTAGGGAAAGGAAAAGGGAAGCTTTCAGCACTTTGCCTGGCTTTTCAGGATAGAGAAAAGACACACAAGTTAAGAATTCTGCCACAAGAGGGAACAAGAATTATGCAGCAAGTATACCTATTTAAAAGATGTAAGAAAGCCTCAAAATCCCAAGCAGGGCCAGAACCATCAGTAAAGACATGAGGAGGTGACTGAATTTTCTAGGTGTGGCTTCAAGGGAGGTGAATAAACAAAGAAATATGACACCACTAAAGGACTACAAAAATTTCCAGCAAGTGACCCCAAAGAAATAGAGATCTGCAATTTGTCTGATAAAGAATTCAAAATGTCTATCTTAAGAAAGCTCTGTGTGCTACAAGAAAACAGAAAGAAAATTCAGTAAAATCAGAAAACAAAACATAAACAAAATGAGAAGTTTAGCAGAGTTAGAAATTACTTTAAAAACACACAGAAGTTCTGGAGCTGAAGAACACAATAAGTGAAACTAAAAATGCAATGGTGAGCACTAAGAGCAGACTAGACCAAGAAAAAGAAAGAATCTGTGAAGTAGAAGATATCATTTGAAATTACCCAATCAGGGAACAAAAAATAAATAAATAAATAAATAAGAGTGAAGAAAACTACCTGAATTATGGTATACCATTTAAAAAAAAATCTACAGATTATTGGTAGCCCAGAGGAGAAGAGAGGGAGAAAGGAGAAAAAGCTTATGTAAGTAAACAATGACTGGTAAGATCAAACTCTTGGAGAGATTTGGATACCAATCATGAAGCCATGTCACCTCAAAATTGAAACCCAAAAATATCTGGGAGTTCCCTAGCAGTCCAGTGGTTAGGACTCAGCACTTTCACTGCCATGTCCCTGGGTTCAGTTCCTGGTTTGGTAACTAAGATCCTGCAAGCCACACGGCATGGCTTAAATAAATAAATAAACCCCAATAGATCTACAAAAGGCCAATTATAATAAAACTATCTAAAATAAAATACAAGGAGAGAATTTTAAGAATATCAAGGAGAAAAAATTCTTACATACAAAGGAACTCCCATAAGGCTATCAGCAGATAGTTCAGCAAAACCCTTACAGACCAAGAAGGAATGGGATAGTATATCCAAAATGCTGAAAGGAAAAAAAAAAAAAGAAGCCTGTCAACCAAGAATATTATATCCAGCAAAATTGTCCTTCAGAAATGATGGCAATATAAAGATTTCTCAAATAAACAAAAGCTAACAGAGTTCATTAGCACTAGATTTGCTTTACAAATAATGCTGAAAGGAGTTCTTCAAGCCAAAATTAGAGAACAGAAATCAGAAACATAACACTTATGAAAATATACAACATAATGCTAAAAGTAAGTATGTAGTCAAATTCAGCATACTCTAATATTGTAGTCTGGTGATGTGTTAATCACTTAACTATAGCTTAAGGTTAAATAACAAAATTATTAAAAATAACTATAGCTACAGTAATTTTTAATAGATATCCAATATAAAAAGAAGTAAATAGTGAATTAAAACACAAAATGTGGGAGAGAAAGTAAAGGGAAATTTTTTGTATGGAACTGAAGTTAAGTGTTTATTACCATAAAATAGACTGTTATATCTATAATAGTTTTATGTAAACTTCATAATAATCATGAAGCAAAAACCTACAGTAGGTACAAAGGTAAAGACAGGGAATAAAAGGATACTACAAAAGAAAATCATTAATTCACAAAAGACAGCAAGAGAGGAAGAAGGGAAGAAAGGGACTAAAAACAACTAAGATTGTATTAGTAAGTCTATACCTATCAATAGTTAATGCAAATATAAATGAATTAAATTCCCCAGGCAAAACACATAGAGTGGCTGAACATTAAAAAAAAAAAAAAAGAGGCAAATATATATTGCCTAAAAGATACTCACTTGAACTTCAACAGTGCACAAAGTCTTAAAATGTTAGGGCTGAAAAAAATATTTCATGTAAATGGAATCCAAAAAGGAACAGAGTTAGTTGTTATATTTATATCAGTAACAAGAAACAAGAAAAAAAGAAGGTCATTATATAATTATAAAGGGCTCAATTCATCAAGTGGATACAATAATTATCAGCATATACGAACAAAACTTTGTAGCACCTAAATATACTAAGTAAACATTACAGATCTGAAGATAGAAATACACAGCAATGCAACAGTAGTAGGGGACTTCAATTCCACACTTTCAAAAATGAATTGATTATCCAAACAGAAAATCAAGAAGGAAACATTGGACTTGAACTATATAAATACCAGAGGAGCTTAACAGATATGTACAGAATATTTTATCCAACAAGAGCAGAATACACATTAATCTCAAGTAAAGTCAGAACTTTCCCCAGGATAACTCATGTTAGGTCACAAAATAAGTCTTAGCAAAGTTTAAAATCATTCTAAGTATAATTTCTGACAACAAAGGTATAAAATTAGAAATCAGTATCAGGAGTAAAACTGGAAAATTCACAAATATATGGAAATAAACAATATCCTCCTGAACAACCAATCAGTTAAAGAAGAAATCAAAAAATTACTTGAACAAATGAAAATGGAAACACAATGTACAAAAACCTGTATGATGCTGCAAAAACACTTATAAGAGAAAACATTTATAGTAATAAATGCCTACATTAAGGAAACAAAAACTCTCAAATAAACAAATTAATTTTATACCTCAAGGAATTAGATAGAGGAAGAAAGTAAGCCCGAATTAGCAGAAGTAAGGACATAACAAAGAGCAAAGCAGAAATAAACAAAATAGAGACCAGAGAAACAATTAAAAAAAATCAACAAAGCTAAGAGCTGTTTTTTGAAAAGGTAAACAAACTTTTGACAAAACTTTAGCTACACTACCCAAGGAAAAAAGAGAGAAGATTCAAATAAATCAGAAATGACAAAGAATAAATTACAACTGAGACTACAGAAATATAAATCATTATAAAAGACTCCTATGAACAATTTTAAGCTAATTAATTGCATAACCTAGAAAAAATAAATAAGTTCCTTTAAATGTAAAACATGCAAAGACTGAATCATGAAGAAATAGAATGTTTGAACAGGCCAAGAATCAGTATGGAGATTGTATCAGTAATCAAAAACCTCCCAAAAAAGAAAAGCCCAGGATCAGTTGGTTTCAATGATGACTTCTAGCAATACTTAAAGAATTAACACTAATCCTTCTTAAAATTTTCCAAAAGTTGAGGAGGATTGAGTACTCCCAAACTCATTTCATTAAGCCAGATTTACTCTGATACCCAGAGCCAGGTAAGGTCACTACAAGAAAGAAAGAAACAAATAAAAACCAACCAAAAACTATAGGTTGATATTCCTGAAGAATAGAGGTGAAAATATTCTCAACAAACTACTAGCAAGCTGAATTCAACAGCACATTAAAATGATTAAACAACCATGATCAAGTGGGACTTATCCCTGGGATGCAATGGTTCCACATCCACAAATCAATGTGTATATATTATATTAATGGAATGAAAGACAAAAATCATAAGATCACCTCAATGGATGCATAAAAATTTATTTCTCAAAATTCAACATCATTTTATGATTAAAAACTCTCATCAAATTGTGACTAGAAAGAAAGTACTTCAAGATAATAAAGATCATATATGACAAGCCCACAGCTAACAACATAGTCAATGGAGCAAAGATGAATGCTTTTCTTCTAAGATCAGGAAGAAGACAAGGATGCACACACTTGCCACTTTTATTCAGCATAGTAGTGGAAGTCCTAGCATGAACAAATAGGTAATAAAAAGAAATAAAATGTATCCTGATAAGAAAATAAAAAGCAAAATATTCTCTGTTTGTAGATAACATGATTTTATATGTAGAAAACCCTAAAGACTCCACCAAAAAAAAAAGGTTAGATCTAACTTGCAAATTCAGTAAAGTTGCAAAATATGAAATCAACATGCAAATTCAGTTGCATTTCTATACACTAACAATAAATCATGTGAAAAATAAATAAGACAAATAATCCCACTTGCTATAGAATAAAAAACTGTAAAATACCTAGGAACAAATTTAGACAAGAAGGTGAAAGATTTGTAAAGTGAAAATTATAAAGCACTAATGAAAGACATTTTTTGTGGAGAAGTCACAAATAAATGAAAATATATACAGTGTTCATGGATTGGAAATCTTAATATTGTTAAAATGTCCATACCATCGAAGCTATCTACAGATTCAATGTAATCCTTATCAAAATTTCAATATTTTCCCCAGAAATCAAAAAACAATTCTAAAATTTATATTAAACCACAAAAGACTCCAAACAGCCAAAGCAATCCTGAGAAAGAAGAACAATGATAGAGGCATCACACACAGAGTTGTCAAATTATATTAAAAAGTTATAGTAATCAAAACAGTGTGATACTGGAATAAAATAGACACATAGTACAGTGGAAGAGAATCAAAAGGCTGGAAGTAAACTTATGCACATATGACCAAATAACATTTAACAAGGGAGTCAAGAATACTCAGTGGTGAAAGGGTAATGTCTTCAATAAGTCATGTTGGAACAACTGGTTATTCACCTACAAAAGAATGAAATTGTACCCTCTTTTATTACACCGTTCACAAAAATTAACTCAAAATGGACTAAAAAGTTAAATATAGACCTGAAATTCTAAAACGCCTAGAATAAAACGTAGTGAAAACTGTAGTTAACATTGGCAACAGTTTTTTGGTTATGATACCAAATACATGAACAACAAAAGCAAAAATAAAAAAGTGGGACTACATCAAGTTAAAGAACTTCTGCACAGCAAAGGAAATTATTAATAAATTGAAAAGAATGACAGAATATTTGCAAACTCTATACCAGATAGTCACAATGAGATACACCTCACATATGTTAGAATGGCTAACACCGAAAGACAAGAGGTAACAAATGCTGGTGAGGATGTGAAGTAAAGGGAAACCTTGTGTGTTTTGGTTGGAACGTAAATCAGTACAACCAGTATAGAAATTAGCATAGAAGTTCCTCAAAAAATTAATAATAGAACTATATCATATGGTCCAGCAATCCCACTTCTCTATATCTGAAGGAAAAAAAGTCACTATCTTGAAGTGATATCTGCACTCCCATGTTCATTGGAGCATTATTCACAATACCAAAGACATTGACAGTGTCTCATGATGGATGAATGGATAAAGAATATGTGATTTATATATATATATATATATATATATGTGTGTGTGTGTGTGTGTGTGTGTGTGTGTGTATACATGATAGAATGTTATTCAGCCATAAAAAGAAAGAAGTCCTCTTATTTGCTACAATATGGTTGGACCATGAGGGCACTATGCCATATGAAATAAGTCAGACAGAGAAAGACAAATGCCATATGATCTCATTTATATGTGAGTCTAAAAAAGCTTAACTCAGAAAAAGAGAGTAGAATCACCATTGCTGGAGGCTGATTATGGAAGAAATGAGGGGATGTTAGTCAAAGGGTACATATTTTCAGTTATAAAATGAGTAAGCTTTGGGCATCTAATGTAGATCATTATAACTCTAGTTAACAATACTGTAACTAAAAGTTGCTAAAAGAGTAAATCTTAAATATTCTGAACACACACAAAAATGATGGCTATGTGAGGTGATAGATGTGTTAACTAACATTGTGGTTAGATGTGTTAACTAACACTGTGGTAATCTCTGCAATGTATACATAGACCAAATTATCATGTTGTACATCTTAAACAATGTTATATGTCAAATATATCCCAATAGCGTTGAGAACTAAATAAAAATTCATGTAATAAAATGAAAAGAGATAATGACACAACAGAGGTTCAATTAGCATCCAGCATGGTACGTACTATAGCAGAAAAGTGTCCAGAGTCATGAGAGAGATTCAAATCATTCCAGGGTGATAACCAGTGAGCCATTAATCTCATTTCTGGATAGAGATGGAGGAATCACAGTGCAATGTATAAGAATTTAGATATAGACCCTGAGTGGAGAGGGACCTGGTATATTTGAATAACATTAAATAATGACTGTGTAGCTTGGAGTGGATTACTTAAGGGAAGAGGGAAACAGTTTAGGCTGGAAAGTTCTATGCTTACCAGAAGATTCATGGTCCTTCAGGCCATGGTAGGAATTTTGGAATTTACTCTGGATTCTCAGAAAATATATTTCATATTTTAAAAACAAGACAGGCATCATCAATTTGGATTATCTTACCTCTGTATGAAAAATATTTGATACTGAGTAGGAGTGGATGTATTGAGAACAGTGAGGATATTATTATCCAAAGAAGATATAATTGTGACTTGTAGTAGAATAAGTTAGTGGGATTGGTAAAGTGGAGATTTAAGGCTTATTTAGAATGTTCATTTCCTCAAAAAAAAAAAAAACAAGCTGTATTCATCAACGTGTATATACCTTATGAAATATGTTGAATAATAGCTTACCTATAATGAAAATAACAAGCAATAATTTAAAATGTACAACTTGATGAGTTTTAATATTTGTACACATTCATCAAATTTACTACCATAATCAAGTTACAGATCATTTTTATTCCTTTTTTATAAAGAAGTTATTTATTACCACTGGCAATCCATTCCTCCTTCCATCTCTGATCTCAGTCATGCATTGATCTTCTTTTGTCAGTATAGTTTAGTTTGCATTTTACAGAAATAGAATCACATAGACTATATTATTTTGTATCTGCCATCTTTCTTTTATCATAAAGCTTTTGAGACTCATCAACTCTGTTCATGGATCAGTAGTTTGTTAAATATATATATATATAATATATATATAATATATATTATATATATATACATATGTATATCTTATGAAATATGTATAAATATAATATATGAGGAATGAGAACTTAGTGTTAGGTAGTATATATTTTTAATGATAACATACATATCAAACTTATTCAGAAGCCTGTGGCTAAATAAATTAATTAATACACTTTAAGTACTATATATACTCATGTTTTACAGATAATAAACTTTCCAGAACTATACATTATTATATTATATTTGCCTATATATTTTCTCCCATGCCTATGTAGGCAAGTGATTAGAGAATTCTGTACAACAATAACTCAAATAAAATGATAAAGATAGCCATGGGGAAGGTTGATGTATCTTTCAGAAGTGTCAAACAAACCTAAGGATGGGATTCATTGTTTACCCAATTACTTAGAAACTCCACAAATAATATGTTGTAAAATTGTGCAATGAGAATGAGAACACTTTAATGTAAGTGGTTAAATTGTTTTGGCAGGTGCAAGAAGTGCAATCATCAGAATTTTATACCTAAAATATCCTAGTAATTGGAATTTTTAAACATAAGATTGCTGTCTTAGAAGAAGTATTCAATCAGAAAATATTACAATCATATAGAGACAGAAAATATTCTAGCAATTTATTAACAAATATCCTGAGTTGACAACTAGATTAAATAAATGAAAAAAATATAACAGGTTGGAGACAAGCCATCATGAAAGAAACTTGCTAAATAAAGCTGAAATTAATGCCATTAAACATGATGTTGCAGAAGATTTGCCATTTAACCAAATAACAAATGAAATCTCCCTGCTGTTGATATATCAGGACATGGAAGTTAAATGGAGAGGAAAAAAATAGATGAATAAACAATGAACTTGGAATGTGTGTGAATGGAGAATATAGTATATATATATATATATATATATATATATGTATATATATATATATATATATACATATATATATATATATATATATATATAATGTTGGGTTGGCCAAAAAGTTTGTTTGG
Organism: Phocoena sinus; assembly: GCF_008692025.1. Classification (NCBI taxonomy): domain Eukaryota; kingdom Metazoa; phylum Chordata; class Mammalia; order Artiodactyla; family Phocoenidae; genus Phocoena; species Phocoena sinus. The sequence continues at coordinate 29,591,390 of NC_045780.1, read as the reverse complement.
GCTTTTTCATAACATCTTATGGAAATACCCAAATGAACTTTATGGCCAACCCAATATTCAGTAGAAGGTATTTTCCTCCAGGAACTGTAGTCTCTTACAGTTCAGAAGTAAGAAAAAGAAAAAAGTAATGAAGCTTAATGATCCTATTAAATCCTTGAGGCCATTACACTCCTTAGAAACACAGGATATATATCAAAATTGCGAGATTTCTCAAAGGTCTTAAAATGCTAGCATTGAAATGTTTCTTTTGGTCCTTTCTCTGTTCCAAATCTTCCGACCTCCCCACCAACTAACATTTTCCAAAGTAAACATAGACACACATGCATGATTATGTGCACACACACACAGACACACAGCCAGAAAATCAACTGCTTAAATTTGTTTGCTTGGGGGACATGTTTTTTCCTTCATTATTCTGATGAAAAATAGCACCACTAGTAAAGTTTTTAAAAATTTAAACCATATCTAAGTATTCCATACTTACTGGTGTACTCTGTTATTGAAAATCTTCCCAAATGGCTACCTTCATATATTGAAAAGTTGAATATTTCATAGATTTATTTATCCTGCCAAAAACAAAGACCACTGCAAGAGCATCATAAGAGTACAAAATGTGGACAAGGATAAATCATAGTAATTAGTTTGTAATGAAGAAAATGTCTTACTGCAAATAAATAGTCATTAAATACCAGGAAGATATATCAACTATTTTGCAGGATAAGGTCAACAAACATTGAATGTAAATTGTTCTGCCATTAGTTTAGTATATCTTACTTGCAGTGTTAGATATCTAACACATTAGTACATCGCAGTAGATATATTTTGCCATAATTCCACATAATGAACATAATGGACATAATTCCACAAATATATAACAAACATAATTCCACAAATATATAACAAACATTATATTGAGCTACATAATACAGATAATACAAAATATCCATCATTAATAGAGTGAATATACATTTATAGAGGGTACATATAATACCTGACACTCTTCTAGACCCGGGGGATACAACTCAGAATAAGACAAAATCCCTTTCCACATGTTACTTGCAGTCAGAGTCGGGAGACAGAAAGTAAACAAATAAATCAATTAGTGTATAATATATAATGAGTTTCTGACATTACCTCCTTAGACAGGGCTTTACTGACTAAGCTCACAAAAATAGTGGTTCCATAATTCACAATTATTTTACCATGCTTTTTTTCATTTATGCTTGGTCTAATTATATATAATACACCAATTTATTGTTTTAATTGGCTACTCTGATACCTGTCAGCTCAGCTCTCTATCAAGAGTTATAAAAGCAACAGGCCAAAAGTGAAAGTAACAGTCAAGTCTTTAATCACTTACAGTGATTAAGCAAGGGTTAAACTGGAGAAATTGGCTACTCCCCACACCCCCACCTGCCTCCCCACACACTAGGTCAGGTTGTTGAGCTTAGATGCAGATGTTGTCTTGTTGCCAGGAAGCCCTGAGTCGAAGGCTTCTGCAGTTGCAATTTTATGAACCGTGGGGGCAAGTGGTGGCAGGGAAGAGCTAGGAGTGGGAAAAGTGCTGAGTAGTGAGTCAGGGTGGAAAAAATTGTCTTCAAGTTTGCCTCCTCCCTCCAATAAGATGATGTCAACAAAGGCTTCTGAGAAAGTCCTCTGCCTAAGGTTCTAATGGAGACCCCCAAATGAAATGCACCAGAGCTAGAAAAGAAAATAATGCATAAGAGCAGGGATGGAGAGAGGGGCATGAGACCTTGATTTCAACTCTCTTCAGATACTGCAATGCACTGGCAATGCACCAAGTATAGTGTGGGGAGGGTAATTTTCCCCTGTGAGGCCTGACAGGTAAAGCCTTCATAGTTGCCTATAGTCAAACCTAAAATATCACACATAAGTCTTTAACAAGAAACCAGGCTCCTCAGTTATCATTTGGAAAGATAGCAGAATGAAGTGATGTCACTTTAATAAATTAATTTATTCATAGAAAGCTTATTTACAGATTACTCATATTCCATGTAGGTGATAGGAGACACTAATTTTATTTAAATTTGTGCAAGTATAGAATGGTATTTATCATCATGGGGCTTATATTATCTTGGTGAATATATTTATTTAGCAAAAATATCAATAATAATAACAAAAAAATACGGGTCTTAATCTTTGCTAGGCTTTGTTCTAAGTACTTAAAATATTGATTAACTGAAGTCTCATAAGAACTTTATACAGAAGCTTTGCTAATAATTTCAGTTGGCAGATAAGGAAGTATAGATACAGAGAAACCAAGCATGGAGATGATAGCAAATATGGTCACAGATTCTCTTCAAATACTTGTTATTTGTGACATTCAATTCCTTTCTGAGATCAGTTATGTAACTAGTTTTGGTCAGCATAATATTAACAATTGTGATGTGAAGAGAAGTTGTTTGTCCTCTCTTATACTGTTCTTAGTACAAACTACTAATATGTGCAAATACTAGGACCATACTGATTGAAGACAATGGCCCAGTTATCCAAATCCTCCCACCCAAGGGCCAGCTAACTTCTAGACAATTGAATTTTCTTCCTTTTTCTGTCAGCTTAACTTGTATATAAATATTTGTATAAGTGAACTCAACTGAGATCAGTAGATGATCCATCTAATATAGTACAATACCAACTACAGATTCTCACAATTACGAGCCACATAATTGGTTAATGTTTTGAGATACTAAGTTTAGGGGTGGTTGGTGGCAAGGCAATAAATAATTTGTACCATGGAAAATACTAAAACTTAAAAGCTAATCATGGAGTTTCCTTTACATTATGTTAACATGTTGGCCTCTCTACCTAATGTTGAGAAGGCACAAATAATATTAAAATAAATTTAAAATTCAACTGTTTTACTATATATCAACAATGAGCAAATTAAAAACAAAACACTATTTACATTAGCACCCCAGAAATGAAATATTTAGACACAAATCTAGCAAAATATGTACAACACCTCTATGAGAAAAAACTCTGATGAGATGAACACAATTTAAATAAATAAATGAAGAGATATTATGGATAGGAAGACTCCATACTGTCAAGATGTCAGTTCTTCCCAAGTTTATTTGTATATTCAAGGGAACCCCAACCAAAATCTCAGCAAGCTATATAATAGATATCAGTAAACTAATTCTAAAATTTATATGGAGAAGAAAATGACTCCGAATAGCCAAACAAAATATTAAAGGAGAAGAACAAAATTCTTTGTTGAACTGACAAAAGGAGGGCTGACATTACCGGACTTCAACACTTATTATAAAGCTACAGTAAACAGAGTATGGTATTGGTGAAAAAATAGATCAGTGGAACATAATAAAGAGCCCAGAAATAGACTCCCCTACATAGAATCAACTGATCATAAATAAAGGAAAACATGCAATATAATGGAGCAAAAATAGTCTCTTCAACACATGGTGCTGAAATCTAGACACAGACAGACCTTACACACTTGACAAAAATTAACTCAAAAGAGATGATAGACCTAAATGTAAAATGCAAAATTATAAAATTCCTGGAGGATAAGAAGAGAAAACCTAGATGACCTTGATTATAGTAATACCTTTTTAAAATAACTTTATTTATTTATTTTTGGCTGCCTTGTGTTTTCTTTACTGTGCACAGGCTTTCTCTAGTTGCAGCCAGTGGGGGCTACTCTTCATTTGCGGTGCACTTGCTTCTCATTGCGGTGGCTTCTCTTATTGCAAAGCACAGGCTCTAGGCACACAGGCTTCTGTAGCTGTGGCACACTGGCTCAGTAGTTATGGTCCTCAGACTCTAGAGCACAGGTTCAGTAGTTTGTTGCTCTGTGCCATGTGGGATCTTTTTGGACCAGGGATCGAACCCATGTCCCCTGGATTGGCAGGAGGATTCTTAACCACTGCACCACCAGGGAAGTCCCGGTAATTCCTTTCTTGATACAATATCAATAATAAGTAATTGCTAAGCTGGACTTAATTAAAATTAAAAACTTCTGCTCTGTGAAATACAATGTCAAGAGAATAAGAAGACACAGCACAGAACAGAAAATATTTGCAAAAGACAAATCTGATGAAGTATTATCCAAAATAGACAAAGAGCTCTGAAAACTCAACAATAAGGAAACAACAACCCAATGAAAAAAAGGACCAAAGACCTTAACCGTCATTTCACCAAAGAAGATATACAGTGGCAAATAAGCATATAAAAAGATATTCCATATCATATGTCATAATAAAAATGCAAATTAAAACAACAATGAGATACCATTATACAAACTGCTGGAATGGCCAAAATCTGAAACAATGAAAACACCAAATGCTGGTTTTCATACATTTCATAAATTTTCATACATTGCTGGTGGAAATGCAAACCGGCACTGCCACTTTGGAAGACATTTTGATGGTTTGTTACAAAATTTAACATACTCCTACCATATGATCCACAAATCATGCTCCTTGTTATTTACCCAAAGGAATAGAAAGCTTTGTCCACACAAAAGCCTTCAAACAGATGTTTATAGCACCTTTGTTCTTAATTGCCAAAACTTGGAAACAACCAAGATGTCCTTCAGTAGATGAACAGATAAATAAACTTTGGTACATCCAGACAATGGAATATTATTGAACACTAAAAAGAAAGGAGCTGTCAAACCAAGAAAAGACATGGAGGATCATTAAATCCATATAACTAAGTGAAAGAAACCAATATGAAAAGGCTAAATACTATATAATTCTAACCATATGACATTCTGGAATAGGCAAAACTATGAAAACAATAAAAAATCAGTAGTTGCCAGGATTGGGGAGGGGGGATAAATAGAGTACAGAAAATTTTTAAGGCAATAAAAATACTCTGTGTGATACTAAATTGATGGATACATATCATTATACATTTGTCCAAACCCATAGAATGTACAAACCCTCAAGTTAACTCTTTTGTAAACTACAAAAGGTGGTTATGATGTGTCTATGTAGATTAATTTTTGGTAAAAGATGTACCATTCTGGTGAATGATGTTGATAATGGAGGAGGCTATGCATGTATTAGGGCAGGAGATAGATGGAAAAATCTCTGTATTTCCCTCTCAATTAAGTTGCAGGATTAAAACTGCTCTAAAGATTGTCTTTAAAAACCATTAAACATAAATATCATTACACATTAGAAACAAATGGAAGAAAGTGTATTCTATAGTAATAGAAGAAATAAATGAAAATGGGTAATGTCAAAAGGGAGGAGATACCAATTCAAATACATTGAAAATTTACTTTTGAGCTCAAAGTACTAATTCAACAAAATTATTGACTTGAAATTTAAAAATTATTTCTAAATTAGTGGAACGAAATTCTATTTTATAAACTAAGCTTTTGATAAAGACTGATTTATTCTCATGTGGTCTGAGAAATATATCTAAATAATATATATCTATATATAAAAATATCTAAAGAATATATGGACAATGATTGTAACATGACAACTCTTCACAGTTGCTTAGGACAACTGTTAAATTTTCTAACTTAAGCCTGTGTTTAACATAATGCTTGATAATTTATTAAAACAATTTGACAAATAACAGAGCATTATTCCACTTAATTAAAGTAGTTTTTACTCATAGACATTCTTAGTTTTCCAGGTCAAAGTAACTTTACTGTCAGTATTTAAAAACAGATAGTTTGACATTTATGTCTAGACCTTTCGAGAAACTTCCACAATTCTAACATAAGAATTTATTTATATATTGAATTAAATATTGCCTATGAATTATGTGTTATGACCAAAATGTATTTTTTAAATATTCAGGTGTGGTTAAATAGTGCCAATTGATTAAGATAGCACTATTTTTAGTAAACACGTAAGATTACTCTTCAGATCTCTTTATGGAGCCAGTCATTAGAAATCTAATATGTTCAAATTTCATTTTAAAATATAATTTTTAATTAATTACTTTAACCTGTATTTCCAGAATTTAAAATAAAATGGAATTTTAAGTTGGTAAGCTTATAAATCAGTGTGATTAAAAGATCACCATCTGTTTTAAAGTTCTATAGTGTGCACATTTATCACAATTTGTCCTCTGCACAGAAGTTATAATACGTTTACATATTTGCTGTAATAACTTCAATGATGCTTGCTTGAAATTAAACAAGTAGTAAATAAATTTACCCAATGTTACCTAAATAATCCTTACACCAATTAATGCAATTTTGTTACATTTTTCTGTTGAAAATATAGCCATATATTAACTAGCAATAATTATTTTCTTAAAGGCAATACTTTCAGTCAGTATTTATCACTAGTTTTTTAGACCTTGTTCTTTATCTGCAGAGCATTTGAAGTCAACCCCCATAACAACTCTTTGAGTAGCTGAAATCAGCCCTCAGCATTTTGCTTCTCCTCTGGGTCATGCTTTAATTTATCATTGTTAATATTATATCATTAAATTGCATGTCCTACATACTATCACTGATATTGCAGCTTGAAAATGAAGAATAGATAGAAAGTAGAAAAATTTATTGCATTTTTTCCCTTTAAAACGTCATTGGGTCCAGACAAATGACTAATTCCACATTTTCTGGTCCCACTCTTTTCAATTTCTTTCTAATCACCAAATTTTTGAATGGGAGAAGAGATGCTATCACACTCAGTTCTCTAGGCTCCCTTTCTGTATAGAAGTCACTAATTTGACTTCAATAATTTAGGCTCACAAATATTTCTGTCATGGTATTTCGGTGATGCCTTTGTGAAATACACTCTTACACAACCTCAAAAATCTCATTTAATTGCCTCCCTTTAGCTTTTCTTAAGCAAATGAGAGAGGACCCATGGTGGTGAAATGACAGGGAAGAGTAGCTAGGTGTTTCTATCTTATATATAGCAACAATATTTCAATTTTTAAGTTAACTGCCAGAAGTCATGATGTAAAATTATTATATAAAATAGAAATTTATATTATAGATATGTATACATATATATTTATAGTATGTTATAGGCTTTGTTTTAAAATAACTTTTAGTGTATATTAAAATTATTATCTGAAGCGTTAAGAAATCTGAATATTTGTTGACTCTATGATGAATGAGTCCAACTTAGTTGTTTAGAGATATATACTTATTAAAATATTAAATTAAAGTGGTACATTCTAGATGGTTAACATAAAGTATGAAGGTTAGATTATCTCAAAAGGATGCATAACACTGTTGTAAGGGATTCTGCTTTCAACAATGCTGAAGCAACTTCTTTAAAACTAACACTCAGCAGAGAACAATAAGAAAAAATTTACTGTTTTAAGCCATCGCAAAACTTCCACGACAGAAACATTTGTGCATCTAAGTTACTGAAGTGAGGAGGAGCCTGGAGAATCAAATATAACATACATGATATCTTTTCTCATTTACAAGTGTGGTGAGTAGAAAGAAGCAGGAGACAGTGGTGGATAAAAGGATAAAAAGCTGACCAGAGCATTCCTCAACTACAACTTTGGATAAATATCCAAGTTTAAGCCTGCCAAGAAGGAGGTACCCTATTAAATATCTAAAGCTTTCAGAGAGCTCTGCCCTAGAAGTAAAGTACATTGAAATAGAATAAACTAGATCAACCAACATAAAGACCAAAGTTCAGTTTTAGATCATTAACCCTGAACTTTAATTAAGAATTGCTTCCTATCATAATTGCTTTCTAGAAGAAAAGTAAATTCTCTTGAGAGAGAAATAATGTCATCTAGAGTCTCATTATCTTTATACCATTTTATACATAATAGCCAGTAATCTACAAAAACTACTAGGCATGGAATACCCAAAAACCAACATATCTTACCAAGAAACTAAGACCAAAATAAATAATATAAACAGATATACAGGGGATCCATTTAAAGGGCTCAACACACAGATATGGATTTAAAAATATATGTGGAAAATCAATAAGATTGTGGAATAAGAGGTGCCCTGTTCACGTTTTCCCTTAGCAACAATAATTTCATAGACATCCATGGAAAAGTATACCTTAACGGGGCCCTTGCGATCCGGTTAAAAGGAGGTAAAACCTTAGTGGAGTCCAAGGCCAAGGAGGCCATTTTGAGAAGTTAGGCTGTGCCAGCGTGGCTGACTCACCAACCGTGGTCTCAGTTACAGGCTCAGAAACAGCTCCATGTCCATCTCTGAGGACTTGGCTGCAGTCCCGTTTGGCTTTGGTTGTGCCACCAGCACAATATGCCAAGGGACCCGACAGGAGTTCTGCTGCCCATGTGCCACTTAATAGGCCCATAGAACTCCATCCCAGCTGTGGACCCTAAGGTGATCCATGACCTGGCTCTAGCCTCTCTCAGCTGTCCCAGAGCCCTTGGGGGCAGCCCTTGATCAGACTATAACTGTACCCACCTCCTCCCAGCCATAGCCCATGATCAGTCCTATTAACCCTGGGACCTGGTGGGATACACTACCACTTTTGTCTCCAGAATTCCTAAAATGGCATTATACTTGGTTTCAGCCACTCCCAACAGTAGATCATGAACAGTCCTGCCAACTGAGGGTCCCAGCAGGAGACATGCATTAGAGCCCTGGGTGGTAGGCCAGCCAAACTTTGTCTGACAGAGATCCTGAAATAATGCTATGACTTGGCTCCCACCCCTCTCAAGCCCAGTACAATAGCAGTTCTTAGACACCCAACAAGAGACACTCCTGTCTGTGCCCCCTGAGGTAAGCTCACCAACCTAGGTCTCACTGCAGACCCTATCACTTGACTCCAGGCCCTCCCATCTACACTCATGGAACAGCACTGCCTGCCCAGGGACTTGGTAGTAGACATGCCCAGTGGGGACTCCAGAACCAGATCCCTAGATCTCAAACCCATTTGTGGACCCCAAAGCAGTGCTAGGACTCAACTCCAGCTCCTCTCAGCTATGGCCTGGGAATAGTTCTGTCCTCCAAGGGACTCACCAGTAAACCAACAGGACACTTCTCAGGGACCCGGCAGAAACCACACACACCCACACATCTGTAAACAGACTCATTGTTAGCAGACCGAGCCACAGACCCTGAAGCAGACCCTTGTCCCAGCACTACTCTACTGAACAAGGTCCTGGAGGCAGTAACATCTACCCAAGCACCAGACAGGATCTACACATCCCCAAGTCCCTGTAACAGACCTGTCAACTGAAGAACCCACTGTGGACCCAGCAATAGCCTCTAGTGTTGCTATGACTTGGATTCAGTGATCCAGCTCCAATCTAACATAACTATGACTCTGGAGGTAATCTCATTAACCCTGGGAACTGAACGAAAATCTTTGCTTGCTGAAACCTGTCTGTAAGTTTGAAAGAGTTATTTGCTTCTTCGAATGCATAGACACCAGTGCAAACCTTCATGTATCATGAAGAATCAGGCAAATATGACATCATGAAAGGAAACTAATAAAACTCCAGAAATGAACCCAAAGAAATGGAAATCTAAGAATTGCTGGACAAAAAATTCAAAATAATCATCTTAAAGAAACACAGTGAAATGCAAGATAACATAGATAGACAAGTAAACAAATCAGGAAAATAATGAATGAACAAAATGAGAAGTTCAATAAAGAAATAGAAGCCAGGGCTTCCCTGGTAGCACAGTGGTTGAGAATCTGCCTGCCAATACAGGTGACACGGGTTCGAGCCCTGACCTCGGAAGATCCCATATGCCGCGGAGCAACTAGGCCTGTGAGACACAACTACTGAGCCTACGCATCTGGAGCTTGTGCTCCACAACAAGAGAGGCCGTGAGAGTGAGAGGCCCGCACACCACGATGAAGAGTGGCCCCCACTTGCCACAACTAGAGAAAGCCCTCACACAGAAACGAAGACCCAACACAGCCAAAAATAAAGAAAGGAAGAAAGAAAGATTTCATTTAGAAAAAAAAAAAGAAAAGAAAGAAAAGAAAAGAAATAGATGTCATATAAAAGAACAAAATACTAATCCTGCTGCTGAAGAATACAATGACAGAACTGAAAATTCAATAAATAACTTCAACAGCTGACTCAATCATGCCGATAGAACAATCAGCAAACTCAAAGATGTAATTTTATCCAGCAAGGCAAACAAACAAAAAAATGATAGAATGGGATGCTTGTGATATTGACTGAAGTGGTGTGTAATGGGGCAATTTTAGGTTACTAGTAATTTCTTATTCTTATTTCTTAACCACAATAGTAATTACACAAGTATATTCAATTTTGGTAATTCTTTCACATATAAATTTAGAATTGGCATTTTTGTCTCAGTTGTATTGTCTCTTTAGACAGCATTTCCCCCCTTGGAGGTACCTTGGCAGAAGTGCTGAATAATACAGCTTGATAGTTTTTCCCATACAACTGCAACACAGCTGTTCTGGGAAACTCCTTCACCTGCATGGTGATTTTTAAATTTTGTCTTTTTTCTTTGTTGAATACCACTTTTTCTCCTGGATTCCATGTCTTCTTCTATATTTGTACTTTCACTTCTTTAAAATTGCCACTTTTTTCAATAGCATCTTGTAACTTAGTGTGTGAAATACAAATATTTTTGAGACTTTAGATGCTTAAAATATCTCTAAACAATTGTACTTTATTTATATTTAGCTCTATTTAGAATTCCAAGGTAAGAATCTAATACTACCAAAATTATAAAGGTTTTATTCTATTTGCTTTTGAGTGCCACTCTTGCTCTTCAAAAATCTGATGTCTTTTGTGCTCCAAAATTTTAATTTTACCTTTAACATAGTCTTCCCCTCTGTTTCCATACTTGAATGCCATCAACTAACAAACAAATAACATTTATAGTGTCCTTTAATCTATTGTAATGTTCTTTAAATACTCAATGACATGCCTTTCATTAGATCTTGCTGTAATCATTGTGTTTATCACTCAAGGGCTCTTTTAACAAGGAAACATGTTTTCACTCACATTAAGTAAATTTGCATCACTATTTGTTAGTTTTCTTATCTCAGTTTCTTCTCTTTATCATTCTAGGTATTTGCGTGTGTGTGTGTGTGTGTGTTGTTCTAGACTGGACTGATCTTGTATGTTTTCTCATATTATACAATTTTTTTTTCTTTGAGATTTGGTTTTTATTCTTAAGCCCTTCCATTGACCTCTCCACCAACCACCACCCCACCATGTGTTTAATACACAGGAACTCAGACAATCTGAAAAAATCCTGATATACTTATTTCATGAATATAATATTTTATCTCACATCTAAATAGTATATTTTAAACACTATGTACTATGAAAATTATGACAAGTCTTTTCTATGCATTTATTAATTTTGGTCTCTCTCTCTCATGTTAGAGACTTCATTCCCAAATCTGGTGAGATTTGAATGTCTATTCATATTTAACAAGGGAAACAATTAAAAAGTCAGTATTTGCAGGAATTTGACTTTGGGCCACTCAGTTTCTCCAGAAATAATTCCTCAGACAATCTGACATGGGTAGTATTATTCTAGGTATTTATTAAACATTATCCAAAATCTCCCTGCAACTACTGTACCATGAAAGCTTTTACAGTGATATATCTTTAAAGTGTTGTCTTAGCTTGTTATTGCTAATTCTTTTCCTCCTATTCTCTATTGAAACCACTAACATAGATTTTCACAAACATTCTGCCATTGAAGGGTTCTTTCTAAAATCTCATATGACTTACATGATGATGAGTTTTAGCAAACCTTCAAGGAGCAGATTATTTCCATTTTATATACACTGTCTGAACCCACAGGAAAAATATTTGAATGAATCTACCCAGCTCAATGTCACAAGTTAACATTCAAAGAAGCCAAAAGTGTATATGTATATAATTATATGTAAACATTAAACATAAGCACAATGTGAACTGTATGTAAAAATATAACAAAACACTAGTAAATTAAATACAGGAGTATAAGTACCACAAAACATTAATATACTTTGGTTCAGCAATGTGAGAATAGCTTAGAAATCAGGAACTACATTCATGTAAATCTTCAAATTAACATATTAAATAGAAAAATTATGAAGATTTTAAAACAATTAACTAAGAGAAATGATTTCTTACTCTTAAGCCATGCACTAAATAACAAACTATTTAAAGCATTACCATTAAAGTCCAGAATCAAATTATGTTATTTAAAGTTACTGTTTTAACAATTTGCTGGCAAAGGTAGTCAATTCATTAAGATAAAGAAAAACTATAAATATAAAAGAATCACAATGAAGATATAAAACATTCATTAGTTGCAGAAACATGTTATTGCATACCTGGCAATCTCAAAGAAGAAACTGACAAGCCATTGGATTTAATCAGAGTTTTGTAAAAGGTCGTTAGATGCAAGATCAATGTCAAAAAATTAACAATTTTCTAAGTTCCAATTATCCAGAAATGTTTAATTTCCTCTATTACCTTTTCTCCTCTTCTCTTTTAGGTACATAAACACTAATTTTATTATAGCAATTTGCCACTGTGATTTAAAGACATATTTTAGGTCCTATTTGTAGCTAGTTTAGTCCATGTGACAAATTTTTGACTAATGAACTATGAACAGAAGATTAGTGGGTGATTTCAGGAAGACTTTTTAAATTGAGGACATAAGCTATTTCTGCCTTCCTTCATGCTTACTGCCTGGAACTCAAATGCAAAGGCTGGAATGGCAAAATACATAATTTTCTTTGAAATAACCTTGAGTTTGAAAGCCACAGATAGTAGAGAAATAATCCAGAACAATCCACGTAAGACTTGTGTTCTTGAAAATATTATAGATTTGTTACCTGTGAATTCCTTTTATATTTTTGAAATATGACCTTTTCTTTATAAACCACTATCTTCTTAATCTTGGTTTTGCACATCTGAAATTAGTCAAAATAATTTTAAAATAGCACAGTATAATGAGGAAATGAATTTCAGAAAATTGATTTCATTTACAACAGAAATTTATATTATAGTAAGATAATGGCTGAGAATAGAATACAGTTAATTTTGATTATTTGCTTATACAATCTAGCACAGTTTTTACAGTTGCTTTTACACTTTTAGTGAACATTTTGTCTCAGTGATCCCTTTTATGCATTTGTTTATCATATTACTGAGGCATTGAAATTTGTTAAATTTATTGGTGACTGTCTTCCAAAATCTGGCATATTCATGACTAAAAGTGTTCTCTATATCTTACCTTGAGGAAGATCTAGAAATCCTATGCTTTTCATTGTAGTTTTAATAAAATTGAAAAGGCTTGGTGAGTTACATAATGTAGTAATACTTTTTTATTACCACATCTGTCCAATGAGAGAAGACAGCTTATGCTAAACAATGACATAAAACCAGAACGAGCTTGAAAATAAAGAGTACTCCATACCTTCCTTTAATGAAGAGTGCTGAAGTTATTAATTGATACCTCTAGAATCTGAATTATTACATCTTCTAAGTAATTTAAATGGGAAGAATATGTGTTTTCAGAGAAAAAGAAAGATCACATGTAACACCATAGAGGAAACTTAGAAACATCTCACCCACTCATGCACTCCTTTGACCCCATTTTGTCTTATGTCATTTGAGAAGTGAATTTCCCCCCATCATCCAAATAAATACAGATAGCTGGAAAAGAGCTATCTATATTGGGATATAAGTATCCCAATCACAGAATGTTATTTCTTTGAAAGTATTTTATGTTTGCATATTAGTAACAAATTTAATAACTTATGAACTTTCTCAAACAGTGAATAAAAGCTGAGTTGCTTACATGATAATATTTGTTAAATATTGTATAAAAGTTAACAGGTTAAATTCAAATATGTGAGTTAATATTACAATTTCAGCAAATGTAGTTAATTTTTTAAGCAATAAACTGGAAAAAAAACTATAGTTTGTTGTAGTTCCTATTAGAATGTCATTTTAAAATATTATCCCTGACACATAATCTATTTTTGATATCATTGAAATATGTATAGATACTTTCTTATCTACATAAAATTTAATCTCTGTATTCATGCCTTTATCCAAAAGAAGCTATTTTGAAATTACTTATAAAAATAACTTTTTCAGATGATAAAACCAATCAATATGGAGTTTAAAAGGGAAAAACAATGCCTTTGGAATTGTGATTAAAAGACATCTGGTTGTTAAATGAATAACATGACAATGGCCTCCTTTTGCTTTAGAAATGAAAAGAAAAGCAGATGAATTCATAAGAAAATAAATTATCAGGTAAAGTTGAAGTTTACATTTTCAAGTAGAAGAGTCTTTTAAAATACAACATTTTACCAGGGCTTCATTTTTCCTTGTTTACTGATAAATACAATATAATTATTAATGTCGTCAGAGGTGCTAAAGTGGCTTTTGCTTATTTTGCACTGTAATTCTATATTTTGAATAGACTGTGATCTTGTAAATAGGATGTCTTAGCATCTCCATTTGCCTATGACCTATCATTGTGCCTAGAGTTTAAAAATCAACCAATAAAATTTACAATCTGAATATTCATGAATAACAATAAAAATGGAATATTCTTTAGGGGAAAAACAGGTGAAATCTGAACAAGGCTGGCAGTTAATAATATTTTACCAAAGTTTTTTAAAACATTTTTTAAAATGTACCATGCTGTTTAAGGTGTTAACAGTAGAGAAATCTTTTTGAGAATGTATGAGAAGAATCTGTAATCATTTTTCAATATTTCTGTCAGTCTAAAGTTATTTAAAATATGAATTTTAAAAATAAATTATGGTGAGATTAGATAACACTCTGTTTTCTTCCATTTCATATGGAAATACCAAGTGAGTAAAATAAAAAAACAACTTTACATATACAGAATCATGTTCAAGGACACATTCTAACTGACTTGAAGGCTTATAGTAAGACAAATTTATCAACATACAGTGGCATACACATAATGATAGAAAAATAGATTAATAGAACAAAACAGAAAAGACTCACTAATTTTAGACAAAAGTTCATAGCAATTCAGATGAGAAATGACAGCCCTTTTAACCAAGGATTCTGGACAACTGGATAATTGGATAAAAGGGAAATTGAACTTTGATCCTTACCACATATCATATACAAAAATTAACTCAGTTTCCTTAGTAATAATTGGTCTATTTCTTTATAATTCAGTCTTGGTAGACTTACGTTTCTACAAATTTATCAATTTCTTCTAGGTTGTCCAGTTTGTTGATGTATTAATTATTCATGGTAGTATCTTATGATACCTTGTATTTATGAGGTGTCAGTTATAATGTCTCTTCTTTCATTTGTAATTTTGAGTTCTCTCTTTTTTCTTGTTAAGTCTAGACAAAGTTTTATTTATTTTGTTTATTCAAAAAACAAGTTCTTAGTTTCACTGACCTTTTCTACTTTCTTTTGTGTGTGTGTGTCTATTTTATTCATTTCCACTCTGATTTTTGTTATGTCTTTCCTTCTACTAATGTTGCGTTTAACTTGTTCTTCTTTTCTAGTTCCCTGAGGTATAATTAGCTTGTTTATTTGAGATCTTTATTTTTCCTAATATAAAAATTTATTGCTCTAAACTTTCTTTTTAGAACTGTTTTTGCTGCATCTCATAAAGTTTGGTATGTTGTATTTCAATTTTCATCTGTCAAATGGAAAAAGACAAATGACCCAGTTATTTTTTTACAAAACAAAATTGCATGAAAAAAAGTTCATAGAGATTATAATAAAGAAAATTTAAAAGATATAGCCACCCCTAAAAAAGGTAAAATGAATTAAAGTATTTAATAGTACCCATTTAAGTGGTAAAATTATAAAGTGAAACAAGGTAATAAGTACCATTAAATTCAGAAAGTGGTCACATCAGGGTTGTGGGGTTTTGATTGGGATAACGTACAAGGAGACTGTCTGTAATGACTGGAAAGTCTTTTTATTGATAAAAAAGTGGTGGTTACTTGTTCAACATGTAAAAATGCATTAAGCTAACCACATGTGTTAAGCTTCATCTATGTTATATTTTATAATAAATAGGGCTTTCACTAATGGCCTTCAGGGAAGTAAAGTATACAACTCACATAATCTGTAGTAAATCTGATAATCCAGGCTTAAAAATAAGATGAAACCTTGAGATCTGGGTAACTACAACTTCAGTGGATTTCACATCACAGGAATGATCCACTAAGGACACTGCTGCCACTGCAATTGACATTGTCATCACTATTGTCACTACCACAACTGCTAGACAAAGGAGTCCACTGTTTGCCTTGCTTCCATTCTCTCTCTCTCTCTTTAATTTTTTATTTATTTATTTTTTTGTCATTCTCTCTAGATGCAGAATCTTGGTAGAAATGTCTGATCAGTCAAGCCTAAATCACATGCTTGCCTGTAAGGGAGAGGAACATTTAATAGAAGAAATTAATGTCTATGTATATCTTTTTTTGCAGTGGAAAGCAGGCCCTGTCTCCTTTGAATAATTGTACTACTGAGAATCTCCAGTTAGAGTAATAAGTGTAAATATTGGGCTTCAAACCCTACAACATGGAATAGACCTAAAAACTTATATCTACCTATAGACATATCAGTTTAAAAGGAAACAGAGAAATTACAAGCAGAAGTACAAACATGTTAGAAGAAGACAGATTTGGTGACATACTAGCAATTAACTGAGGATCTCACTAATCTGGATGGCCACAGCCCATTTCTCTGGGAACTGAAGGTGTTAGATTTTATAAACAGGAAAGGCCAGAATTATATGAAAAGAGGCCAACACAAGTACTGTTTCTAAGGCAGAGTAAAGAATTCAATGAAAACAGTGTCTGGGTTGACACTGAGGAGATAGTTAAAACCCAATCAAAAGGCCTTGAAGGCTATATTATGTATTTGTAAATTTATATTTTGGTATAATTAAAACAATCGAAATGTTTAAATAGAAAGTTTACATGAAAGCAAACATAATACTTTACTGTATGTGTTGGTTCGTTGTATGACTAATATTCTTAATCACTTTGAAAAATATTATTTTATTTCTAGTTTACCCAGTTTATGATTAATGCATGCTAAATATAATTAAGCTTTTTGTAACATCTACTGGGACTGCAGGATGGTTTGCTTATTTAACTGCTGATACAATATACTATCTAAATACATTTCCTAATATTAATCAACTCTCCGAGTCCTGGGAAATATCTGTTTCATAGGAAAACATCCTGTATTCTAAATATGTTGTTAAATTCTATTTGTTGATATTTTATTTTTGATTTTGGCATCTAATGTATTTATGACTGAAATTGTTGTATAGTTTTAAATATATTTGTCAGTTTCTGTTAACAAGTTTAGTTCAACTGTATAAGGTAAATTATCTCAATGTTCATCTATTTTCCCTATTCTATGAGCGTCAAGAATCATGTCTCTTGGGGCTTTCCTGGTGGTGCAGTGGTTGAGAGTCCACTTGCCGATGCAGGGGACACGGGTTGGTGCCCTGGTCAGGGAAGACCCCACATGCCGCGGAGTGGCTGGTCCCGTGAGCCATGGCTGCTGAGCCTGCGTGTCCGGAGCCTGTGCTCCACAATGGGAGAGGCCACAGCAGTGAGAGGGCTGTGTACAGCAAAAAAAAAAAAAAAAAAGAATCATGCCTCTTCAAACTGAATAAAAACCCTACTTAAAAAATATATACTTAAAATAAAATATCTGGGTCTATATCTTGTGTTTAGCATGTTTGACCAGTTTTCTTCAACTGGCCTTCAAATCAAGTCTGTCTTCTGTTACAGTCAGGCTTTTCTTGACAATCAACAAAAGGCAAGCTACTTGGTTGATCTATCCCCTCTCCAGAGTGCTCTCTCTTTTCTCTCCCCTGATCCAAATTATTATTTCTTTCATGTATTGCAAATGTTTACACTAATATCTGGTACTTGACCAACACTCTCCTTAAGAACTTGACCAACACTCCCTCTCCCCACATCCACTCAGCCCAGAATAGCTTTTTGAATATCTCTTATGTCTTCTATCTTGAACTAAAATTTCTATATCAACTAAGAATAATGTTTTCGCTGCAGCCATTCAATTTCATATGGCATCTACTCCAGTATCAGGAAGTGATTTTATGTGGCTCACTGGTTCTCTAATGCCATTTGTTTATTATTCTTCTACACTCTTGTTATCTGATTCTTTATGCCTCATTCCTTCGATCTCTCCTATCTATTTCTTATAATTAGTATATAATCTAATGACCTTTAAGAAACTCCCTCTTATACACTGGTTATTTTTTCTCTTACATATGATTTTCCTACCCAGTTCAAATGCTGCCAAGATTCTGAGTGACTTCATGATTCTCATAGACAGCACATCCAACCCCCTAATCACTCAGTTCCTTGACTTTCTCACAAACTACATTCTTTACATGATCTCACCAACAGCACATTTTAACTTATCACAAGAAATGGCTCTCCTTTCTAAGTCACTTTTTCAAGCATTCAGTACTACATGCTTATTCAAATATGCCCGTGATGTTTTCCTTGATATTTCTCCCTATTCATCTATCCTTTACTTTCTTCTTTTTCCTTCATGAATTCTTTATATTCCAAGACACACTATGTCATTTACTCTTAATTTAAAAATGCCAGTATTTCTCAACACTGGTCCCTTAAGTTACACCTAGTTGGTAAAATCCTAGCACTGATGGATGCAAATATTGTCATTCATATATATGGCTCATTATTATTACTGAAAATAACACTTGCTGTCAGTACTATAATCATTATAAGTTTATTGTCTGCAAGTGAGCTCTCAAATCTCTCAATAAATATTTCTCTTTTCTTGTATCACATCCTTCTCTCTTTCTCAGCAATGAACATTTTAACCTTTTCCTCTTTCTCCATCTCTGACCCAAGTAAGCCTCTTTCTATGTCAGTTCAAAATAAAAGGTAGCCATATGATATAAACTCTCAAAATTGCATCAACTTTAAATTACCTACTTTGGACCCACCAAATTAAATCATGTATCAATGACTGAATTTTTCACCTGTTTTATGAATCTCATTCCTACCAGTTTTCTCAGGGATAGAATACTTTGAATTACCTTCTTATTATCTTCTTACCCTCCTACATTTTAATTTTCCCTTCTCAACTGGTTTTTTGGCATAAATATTATACCAGTGCATTTTTTTCCCAATTAAAATCAACCAACCAACAAATCAAGATAAGCTTCCTGTACTTCAAATTTCAAGAAGTAGTTTACATTTGCTTTCTTCATCCCCTTATCATTAACCACATGACTATAATATAGACTTACAGCTCCAATGAGCATGCAATTGTAAAACTCATTTACATGTTACCAAATCCAATGAACAAATTTGGTCTTCAGTTCACTTCACTTTCAGGAGACTTTGGCCAAACACTGCCTGTGTAGCATTGTCCTCTCTTGATTTCTATGATGCCACATTGATATAGATAACATTTAATTAGATTAAAAATATGAAAATAAAGAACACATTCAAATAGAGTATATGTTAAATACATTAATATAGTTTCTTATGAGGAAAATTGAATGTGCATATATATGAGGACAAAAGGGAAATTTATGCATGCATGCACATATAATTCAAAAGAAGGAACTAAAAATGGCTAATGATACTAGTCTGCTGAGAACAGAGAGGCATGACTACCTCAGCACTCAGCATATGAAATACTATAATGACTTCACATTGTTCTCTTAAATAAAATAGCTATAAGTAAAATGATGATTAGAAATTTCTAAAAATAACTTAATATGTCTTTCTGGAATGACATATTTTAGAGGATCTGAAATGAACTAAACAAATTTCCTTAGTAAGTATTAACTTAGTTACTTTAATTGCCAGAACAAATTCATTCATGTAATTTTAAAATGTTAATGCCTTTATATCTGAATTTTCATTTAGAGCAGAGATAGAAAGTTATATTACAACTTTTTGAAATATCAGGTAAGGGACATTGAAAATGCTCAAAACCTAAAAATCCCTGTTATCAGTATATGGAAACTACATATTTTAAACTGAGAAGTATAGAAATTAGGGAGCAAAAATTGCTTGATCATTAAAATGAGTTTTTTCTTAGTGATGAAATATGACATTGAATTTAGTTGAGATAAATTTTTCCCAAATGAGTGGCAAACTAAAACATACATATTTTAAAAGAATGTAGGTAAATTATTTAACATATTTTCTATAGAATTTATTTCTAGTTGTAAAATAAGATGCTCACAGGATTTTCTGGGAGGTTTTGTTTTATGATAGCAGTCTTTTTTTTTTTTTTTTTTTTTTTTTTGGCGGTACACGGGCCTCTCTCCCACCGTGGAGCACAGACTCTGGATGCACAGGCTCAGCGACCATGGCCCACGGGCCCAGCTGCTCTGCGGCATGTGGGATCCTCCCGGACCGGGGCATGAACCCATGTCCCCTGCATTGGCAGGCGGACTCCCAACCACTGTGCCACCAGGGAAGCCTGATGGCAGCAGTCCTTTGATAAAACTCATCATCTTAGCTTCCATATTAAAGGTATAATATCAGAGCTTGGATAGATTGTTAAAACAAACAAACAAAAAAAATCCTAAAATTTGTCTACTGTGATATTGGAAAGATATTTTTATTGTTGTATTAATAAATTTAATTCCCTCTGTGAAATAAAAAATGATAATGACTCATGTTGACTGATTTATTTTTTCATATCAGTATTATTCTAAGAATTTTACATCTTTTAATACATTTATTTCTTAAAGTCTTTCAGGGATACACTTCCTCCTCTTTTACTTATTTCCAGTTTACATGGAGAACTTTAAGTTATCTAATGAATTATGAGTGAAAAGTTGATTATGGAAAGGTTAAGTTACCCAAGTTTATACAACTAGTATGTAGTGTGGTGGTTAATGTGAGGCTCTAGCTCCAAGCACACATGTTTAGTCAATGTGATTACTGACTATTTAAAGAATACAGAGACCAGAAAAAATTCCCAGTACCCATGTAAAATTAAAACTTAATATTAAAAATATGTATATAACGGCATGTTAAGGGATTGGGATCAAGATGGCTGAGGAGTAGGAATCAGAGTTCACCTCCCTCCACAGAAACATTGAAAATACATCTACAAGTGGAACGATTCACACAAAACAGCTACTGAGTGCTGACAGAAGATGTCAAATGTCCGAAAAGACAAGAAAACTTCCATATAACTGGGTAGGAAAAAAGGAAAAAGAAAAAGAAAAATCAGTAAGGGGCCTGCACTCTGAGGAGGGAGCTGTGAAGGAAGAAAGTCACCTGCACCTTGGGAAGGCTCCTCACCAATGGAGAGATTATACTGGATGGAGGGGGTGTTTTGGAGCCTGAGAAGGGAGAGAAGCAACTGGGTTTGTGGAAAGCAAAACAGAGAGTAACCTGCAAAGAAGGTCAGCACCCACACCCTATGTTCCCAAACCTGAGACACTCCTCTATTGGTGAAGATGGTGTTTTGGTACTGAAGCTCAGACTCCAAAGCTCAGTCCCACAGAGAGGGCCAGGGTTAGGTATGGAAACAGCCTGAAAAAGTTGGGCGATGGCAACTGAGGGTGTGCTAGGAAGAAGCCTGGACCCATCAGAAAGGCAAGGAACCATTTTTGGGAGGTGCATAAGGAGAGGGATGGGGCCATCATAAGAAATTCTTTCCATGTGAGCACTCCCAGGCAACAGGAACTGCCTACCTGAGCTCCGAGTATGGGTGCGAGTCACCACTACCATCTTTTCCTCCAGAGTTGGGCACTAGCTGCCTTTTTCAGACCCATAGGCCAACACCAAGCCCTGCCTCTACTGACCCAGAAAGGCACGGATAGCTCCCAGCACTAGGAATCTCACCAGCAGGTCTTGTCCCCACTTATTTGGAAGGGTGGAGACAGCCCCAGTCACTAGGAATTCTTCCAGCAGATCCCAGGATATGGCCCTGCTGTCCCAGTAGGGTGCAGATAGTTTCTGTAACTAGGAAATTTGTCAGTGGGTGCTGGAAACCTCACTGCAGTTCCCAGGTGTGCATGGAAACCTCTTGCCACTAGTAAATCTTCCAGTGCATGCCAGAACATGCCCCACTGTCTGGGAAGGACACGGATAGCTTCTGTGACTAGGAAACTTATCAGTGAGTGCCGTAACCCACTCTGCAGTCCTGGAAGAATGTGGATAACTTCTCCAACTAGGAAGTCGCCAATGGGTGCTGAGACCCAGCCCGCTGTCCAGGGAGTATGTGGAAAACTCTCGCTACTAGGAAATATACTAGTGGGTGCCAGAACACAACACACTGTCCTGGGAGGTCATGGATAGGTTCTGCAAATAGGAAATCCATCAGCAGGTACCAAGACCAGTCCCATTGTCCCAGGAAACAGAGAAACCTCTCGTTACTAGAAAGCTACCCAGAGGAGGGGATGAAACCACAGCTATGCCCCAGGAGCTGTGTGGCTAAGGAAGAAGAGCTGAAATCTCCACTTGCAGCTGCACAAGCTGTGGAGTTACACCTCCGCTAACAGCTTCCTAAATTCAGCACCTGTGAAACATCTGAAAGGACAACAAGTGCACTTGCAGCTGGGACGGGTCTGGCTTTAGCAGCTGTGGGTGCTATGGACATGACAGGCAGGGTTGGGCCAGACCAAAGCCCAAGCTGCCTCAATAGCTCTCACAGCAAGTCCAAGTGCATGACTAGTGCAACACTGAGACCTGACCTCAGTAGATCTGTTCTGGTGGCCGGGTGAAAACAACACCTGAGAGACACCAGGACCAACTGCCAGCATAAACACAGTTAAGGTGAGACTGAGAGCAGTGCCAACAACAGTATATGTCGTGAACCCAAACAATGGGTGAAAGGGAACAAAACAGAACACATTCACAGGTGAACAGCTCCAGAGGAGGAATACTCAGTGGACTCTCTCCCAGTGGGAGTGTGCCAATCTTGCCTCCTCACCCCACAGGTCAGAATCACAGCTAAGAAACAGATCTTGGGAGCTCAACACCAACAACTAGGGAACAACCTCCACCCCTGACAGGGCAGTGACAACCACAGAACAAAGGGGAAGCCCCGCTCAATATCTAGGGCAGGCTCTGATCACCACAACACAAATCAAACCCCCTATCAAGGGGATAACAGCACAAATCTCAGACCAAACTCACACACCAGGGGACAGACACCAGAAGCAAGAGGAACTATAATCCAGCAGCCTGCAGAAAGAATACCACAAACACAGTAATTTTGACAAAATGAGACAACAAAGAAATATGTTGAAGATAAAGGAACAAGATAAAAACCTAAAAGAACAAAATAAATGAAGAAGAGATAAGCAATTTATCTGAAAAATAATTCAGAGATATGGTAGTAAAGATGATACAAGATCTTGGAAAAAGAATGGAAGCATGGGTCAAGAAGATACAAGAAATGTTAACACTAACTAGAAGAACTAAAGAACAAAAAACAGAGATGAACAAGCCAATAATTGAAATGAAAAACACACTAGAAACAATAATAACAGAATAAATGAGGCCAAAGAATGTATAAATGACCTGGAATACAGAATGGTGGAAATCTCTGCTGCAGAATAGAATAAAGAAAAAATAATGAAAATAAATGAGGACTGTCTCAGAGACCTCTGGGACAACATCAAGTGCACCAACATTCAAATTATAGGGGTTCGAGAAGAAGAAGAAAAGAGAAAGGACCTGAGAAAATATTTGAAGAGATCATAGTCAAAAACTTCCCTAACATGAGAAAGGGAATAGTTACCCAAATCCAGGAAGCAGAGACAGTCCCATACAGGATAAACCCAAGGAGGAACATCCCAAGACACATATTAATCAAACTAACAAAAATGAAATACAAAGAAAAAATATTAAAAGCAGCAAGGAAAAAGCAACAAAATACATACAAGGGAATCCCTGTAAGGTTATCAGCTTTCTCAGAAACTCTGCTGCCAAGAAAGGAGTGGCAGGGAGTGGCAGGGTATATTTAGAGTGATGAAAGGGTAAAACCTACAACCGAGAATATTCTACCCAACAAGGCTCTCATTCAGATTCAAAAGAGAAATCAAAAGCTTTACAGATAAGCAAAAGCTAAGAGAATTCAGCACCAACAAACCAGGTTTACAACAAATGCTAAAGGAACTTCTCTAGGCAGGAACCACAAGAGAAGAGAATAAAAGAGGAAGAGAAGAAAAAAGACTGACAAAAATAAACCCCAAATAATTAAGAAAATGGCAATCAGAACATACATATTGATAATTACCTTGAATGTAAATGGACTAAATGTTCCAACCAAAAAACATATACTAGTTGAATGGAAACAAAAACAAAACCCGTATATACACTGTCTACAAGAGACCCATTTCAGACCTAGGAACACATACAGACTGAAAGTGAAGGGATGGAAAAAGATATTCCATACAAATGGAAATCAAAAGAAAGCTGGAGTAAAAATACTTATATCAGACAAAGTAGACTTTACAAGAGACAAGGAAGGACTACATGATGATGAAGGCATCAATCCAAGAAGAAAATGTAACAAGTGTAAATATTTCTGCACCCAACATACGAGCACCTCAATATATAAGGCAAATGCTAACAGCCATAAAGGGGGAAATTGACAGTAACACAATAATAGCCAGGGACTTTAGCACCCCACTTACACCGTGGAGAGACCATCCAGACAGAAAATTAATAAGGAAACACAAGCCCTAAATAATACACTAGACCAGATGGACTTAATTGATATTTATAGGACATTCCATCCACAAACAACAGAATACACTTTCTTCTCAAGTGCTCATGGAACATTCTCCAGAATAGATCACACCTGGGATCACAAATCAAGTCTCGGTAAATTTAAGAAAATTGAAAGCATATTAAGCATCTTTTCTGACCACAACACTATGAGATTATAAATCAGTAACAGGGGAAAAAAATATGTAAAAAACATAAACAGATGGAGGTTAAACAATATGTTACTAAATAATCAATGGAACACTGAAAAAAATCAAAGATGAAGTAAAAAACACATAGACACAAATGAGAACAAAAACATGAAAACCCAAAACCTATGGGATGTAGCAGAAGCAGTTCTAAGAGGAAAGTTTATAGCAATTAAACCTTACCTCAAGAAACAAACAAATAAAACAATCTTAAATAAAGGACCTAAACTTACACCTAAACCAACTGGAGAAAGAAGAACAAACAAAGCCCAAATTTAGTAGAAGAAGGAAATCATAAAGATCAGAGCAGAAATAAATGAAATAAAGATGAAGAAAACAATAGCAAAGATCAATGAAACTAAAACCTGGTTATTTGATAAGATAAAATTGATAAACCTTTAGCCAGACTCATAAATAAAAAAATGGAGAGGACTCAAATCAAAAAAAAAGAAATGAAAAAGGAGAAGTTACAATGGACACCACAGAAATACAAAGGATCATGAGACGAATACAAGAAAATGTATGCCAATAAAATGGACAATGTAAAAGAAGTGGACAAATTCTTAGCCAAGTACAACCTTCCAAGACTGAACCAGGGAGAAATAGGAAATATAAAAAGATCAATCACAAGTACTGAAATTGAATCTGTGACTAAATTTCTTCCAACAAATAAAACTCCAGGACCAGATGGTTTCACAGGCAAATTCTAACATTTAAAGAAGAGCTAACACATATCCTTATGAAACTGTTCCAAAAAATTGCAGAGAGGAACTCTCCCAAACTCATTCCAAGAGGCCCCCATCATGCTGATACCAAAACCAGACAAAGATATGACAAAAAAAGAAAATTATAGGCCAATATCACTGATGAACATAGATACAAACATCCTCAACAAAATACTAGCCAACAGAATCCAACCACACATTAAAAGGATCATATACCATGATCAACAGGGATTTATCCCAGGGATATTAAGCATTCTCAAATATATACAAATAAATTAATGTGATGTACCATAGTAACAAATTGAAGAATAAAAGCCATATGATCATCTCAAGATGATCAAGATGGAATCATCTCAAGATGATCATAAATGCAGAAGAGGTTTTTGACAAAATTCAACACACATTATGATAAAAACTCTCCAGAAAGTTGGCATAGAGGGAACCTACTTCAACATATAAAGGCCATATATGACAAACCCATAGGAAACATCATTCCCAATGATGAAAAACTGAAAACATTTCCTCTAAGATCAGGAGCAAGACAAGGATGTCCACTTGTGACACTATTATTCAACATAGTTTTGGGAGTACTAGCCACAGCAATCAGAGAAGAAAAATAAATAAAAAGAACCCAAATTGCAAATGTAGAAGTAAAACTGTCACAGTTTGAGGATGACATAGTACTATACACAGAAAATCCTGAAGATGCTACCAGAAAGCTACTAGAACGCATTAGTGAGTTCAGTAAAGTTGCAGGATGCAAAATTAATACACAGAAATCTGTTGCATTCCTATACACTAACAAAGAAAGATCACAAAGAGAAATTAAGGAAACCATCACATTTCCCATTGCAACAAAAAGAATAAAATACCTAGGAATAAGCCTACCTAAGGAGGCAAAATACTTCTATTCAGAAAACTAAAAGATACTGGTGAAAGAACTCAAAGACAACACAAACAGATGGAGAGATATACCATGTACTTAGAATAGAAGAATCAATATTTTGAAAATGACTATAATACCCAAAGCAATCTAGATTCAGTGAAATGCTTATCAAATTACCAATGGCATTTTTCACAGAATTGGAACAAAAAACTTTATAATTTGAATGGAAACACAAAAGATCCTAAATAGCTAAAGCAATCTTGAGAAAGAAAAATGGAGGTGGAGGAGTCAGACTCCTCCTATAGTTTGACTTCAAACTATATTACAGGGTTACATTAATCAAGACAGTATGGTACTGGCACAAAAACAGAAATATAGGTCAATGGAACAGGTTAGAAAGCCCAGAGATAAACCCATCCACCCATGATCACCTAATCTATGACAAAGGAGGCAAGAATATAGACTAAAGACAGCCTCTTCAATAAGTGGTGTTGGGAAAACTGGACAGCTACATGTAAAGAATGAAATTGGAACACTCCCTAACACCAAACACAAAAATAAACTCAAAATTGATTAAAGACCTAAATGTAAGGTTGGACTCTATAAAACTCTTAGAGGAAAACATAGGCAGAACACTCTTTGACATAAATCGCAGCAAGGTCTTTTCTTGATCCACCTCCTAGAGTAATGAAAATTAAAACAAACAACAAACAACAACAACAACAAAAAGCAAATGGGACCTAATTAAACTCAATAGCTTTTGCACAGAAAAGGTAACCATAAACAATAAAAAGACAACCCTCAGAATGGGAGAAATATTTGCAAACGAAGCAACCAACAAGGAATTAATCTCCAAAGTGTACAAACAGCTCATGCAGCTCAATATAAAAAAAAAAAAAAAAACTAGTAACCCAATCAAAAAATGGTCAGAAGATCTAAATAGATATTTCCCCAAAGAAGACATACAAGTGACCAAAAAACACATGAAAAGATGGTCAACATCACTAATTATTAGGTAAATGCAAATCAAAACTACAATGAGATATCACCTCACATGAGTCAGAATGGCCATAATGGAAAATATCTACAAACAATAAATGCTAGAGAAGGTGTGGAGAAAATAGTACCCTCCTACACTATTGGTGGGAATGTAAATTGGTACAGCCACTATGGAGAACAGAGTGGAGGTTCCTTAAAATCTAAAAATAGAACTACCCTATGACCCAGCAATGCCATTCCCGAGAATGTACTTGGATAAAACCATAATTCAAAAAGATAAATTCACCCCAATGTTCATAGAAACACTATTTACAATAGCCAGTACATGAAAGCAACCTAACTGTCCATCAACAGAGGAATGGCTAAAGAAGGTGTGATACAAATGTACAATGGAATATTACTCAGCCATGAAAAAGAACAGAATAATGCCATTTGCAGCACCATGGATGGACCTAGAGATTGTCATACTGAATGAAGTAAGTCAGACAGAGAAAGCCAAATATCATATGATATTGCTTATATGCAGAATCTAAGAAGAAAGGTACAAATGAACTATTTAAAAAACAGAAGTGGAGTCATGGATGTAGAAAGCAAACTTATGTTTACTAAGGGATATGGGTGGGGAGGGATAAATTGGGAGATTGTGATTGACATACACAAACCATTATATATAAAATAGATAACTAATAAGAACCTACTGTATAGCACAGGGAAGTCTACTTGATACTCTGTAATGGCTTATATGGGAAAAGAATCTTAAAAAAGAGTGGGTATCTGTATATGTATTAATGAGTCACTTTGCTATACACCTGAAACTAACACAACATTGTAAATCAACTGTACGCCAATAAAAAGTTTTAAAAATATATATTTAATGGCATGTTAGTGACAATTGAAGATTTGTTTTTTTCAGTTACCTTACTCATTATACAGGTGAGATGACAATGATGATGATGATGATGCTGATTTCAGTTAACTGTAACATAATAGTTATACAAAAACCCACTATCTCATGTTAAGTGTGTTCAAGTTGCATGACGAATTGATACAAAATCAAATATCCATCTCAGGATTTTTAATACTTGGAGTTCATTTTACCCAAAACTCTATAAACATATAATAAATGTTCATGACTTTGTTGGGTGGTGTGCTTTCTCTGTTTCCATCATGCTTTTTCAGTGGAGTCCTTATCCAGCAAAGGATGAGAGCCATTTTCACTAGTATAAGGAACAGATCTTGTCAGGTGAATGATCTCCAAATAGCTGTTTTAGTGATGTTCATTTAATATGCCAACACATAGATAATGGCAGATCTTGACTGCACTGCTAAGCCAAATTGCTAGACCTTATTGAGTCTAAAGAAAATGGCAGGTGAATAAAGACACTCTTCGATTATATAATATAACAATAATCATGTCTCTTGAGCTGTGTCTTAGCTCAAATGTAAAATTACTACTTTTGATAAGGTCAGTTCCTATATGGATTCATGCGGGTTACTAAGAAATCAATGGCACAAGAATTATTGAGCCAGTTAATGAATAATCAATGATGTTAGTCATGATATAGGATCTAAGCCAGCTCTGTGTGAGATGGGAAATATTCCAGCCTCAACAACATTAACATTCTACAATTGCAGTTTAATTTGACCAAAATTTAAATAACTGTCTAATATATCTGCCATCACTTATTTAATTTCCTCAAAGCATTTGATATAAAAAAATTATATTAGATAATTCAAAGTGTTAACAAGAGCCAGACATGATTCTATGTGCTTTACTGAGGACAAATCTATGAGGTAGGCAACATCAAGATTCTCATTTTCAAAAAGAGTTATGTTTGGAATTTATCTATCTACATGTATTTCTTCTACTATAAAGCAACTGCTTTTTCATCAGGAAAATCTTAACTGGCTGATTTTATTTTGGCACATACTTTTTATCAATATAACCTATTACTGAAAGATTCTTGTAAGTATTTAGGTGAATTTTAGGGAAAAATAACTTCTCTGATCTCCAGGTATCTATTTGTGGAATATGTAGCTCCTGGTTTAAAGGACATTAACATATATCAAAATAATCACATTTTATGGATATGGTAAAAATAACCATTTATGCAGATATAGTAATAATAACAATTATATTTTACATTTAAAAGCCTGGATTAATGGCTATCTGAAGCTTACTTATTTTGGAGTATAGTTATTCTTTAAAAACTGGAAGCATGTGATAACCTGGTCAAGTTTTCCCTAAGTCACTTACACATTTAACCAAAAAACGGAATTTAACACACAAAAGACTGAAATTCTTTGTGCTGTAAAGTGAATACCAGAAGATTTTACCACAGCATAAATCAGTAAAATTGGACAATTGAATGAGGAAATGCAGGGCAGAATCATTATTTGTCCCCATGACCCAGGAAAAATGGTAAGAATCCATACCTAGAACACAGTTATAGCCCAAACATTTCATACTCAAGCATTATATCTGTATTTAATATGTCAGACTATTTAAATTATTTAAAGGTATATGTAAATTATTTTTTTGATTATATTTTCTTTAATTTTTTCTTAATTTTTTTTTTAAGTGAAGGATAAATTTGTAACATTTGTTACCAAACCAAACTTGGGTCCCCTTTCCCACGTGCAGTAAAGCCAATCTATGGACACTGAGTTGTGGTGAAGGAAAGTGTAGCATGTATTGCAGGGCGCCAAAGAGTCCAAGTGGCTAATACTTAAGAGGTCTGGACTCCTCGAAGGCTTTCAGGAAAAGGTTTTTAAAAACAGGGTGAGGGAGTGGGAGTGTAGGGTGTGTGATCAATTTGTGGACATTGTTCTGATTGGTTGGTGGTGAGGTAATTGGGAGTCAACATCATCAACCTTCTTGTTCCAAATGACCTATGGTCTATGTCCTTATGGGTAGCCTACAGTTAACATCTTCCGCATGGTAGGGGTTTCATATACGCCAAACAGCTCAAAGTATATGGCTCAGAATAGTATCTATAGCCCTTGAGGAGGAGCAAAAGGTCATTGTTTAATGGTTAAACAATTATTATTTTTTCTTGCTTGACAGTTTTCCTTCCTTTCTGCATTTTCTCACTTCTCTGATTAAATTTACTCTGTAACTTGGGGAAGGCCTAGGAGGCTAAAGTTTTTCTGCAGAGAAAAGGCAGGCAGAATGCTGGTCTGTTGGGGAAGGCCCCATAGGGTCCTGCTTGGTTACACAGTTACCAAATTATGTGTCAAATTTCTAGTCAAGAAAATTTATTCTTACAGGTTTCAACTTATAAAAACAATAGTTTCCAGGTGAGAATAGAAGAGATGAAAGGGATTTTTAGTGGGGCATTGTTTAGAATCATATTTACTGAATTAAATCAATAGGAATTTACTCAGTAATTTATTCAGCAAGAACCAAAAACATTTTTATTTCAAACGGTAAATTGCATTTTACTGGTGTGGTTTTATTTGAGATGGTGAGAATATTTACTTGAAATTTAGTCAGTCTTATTTAGCCAAAACAAAAGGAATCTACTTTAAATGTTTATTTTATAAGACTTTTAAAAAATATCAGTGCAATTGTTACTGGTTGATTCAGAGATGTATAATTGTATAGTGAAGTGCCTCCAGAAATGCATTTAGGCCTGCATGGAAACACTCTTCAGATACAAATACTGGATGCTATCATGGGCCTTCTACCTGTAGAAAGTTTTATTATTTCAGTGGAGTATTTTAAAATTTAAATCTGAATTATCCCTTAACTAATTCAATAAGGTTCATGAAAATATAAAGATTATGACTAAAATAAAGGTACCATGTGTGACATGAAAAATTAAAAAATAAAGTTTTGACTTTATACATATAGAGTTTTCTTTGAAATTAGTACTGACAAACACATATAACAGCTTTGCTTATTTACTTAAGTACATGATACTGGCCTAAAGCAAACACAATTGATTAGGAAAAAAATTTATAAATCTTATCTTAATAATAAATAAATACTATTTGGGGATCATTCTGTTGTTCACTAATCCACATTTTCACTTTTTTTTTCATTAAAAATACACAGAATAGGAAGGGCAAAAAAACCCCAAAAAAAACATTCTGTTATCAAAGTCATTAGTTTCACAATTTTTATGGCTTTAGTAAAGAAACGCAGTAATTACATTGTGAAATTTCACTTCTGAAGGAGACATATTAATTTATAATTGCCTGTAATATTGATTTCAGAACTCCTGCATTCTGAACACATATTTCTTTTTCTGTGAATATAACACATAAGGTAACATATTTTGGACATAATACATTCTTTGTTCTCTAAAATCAGTTTATATTCAAGTAACAATTTAATTTAAAATCCAGCTTGCTAGCTAGCTACCATCTATCTATCTACTGCCTATCTATATAACCCAATGGTTTTCTATTTGGATTCTACCTGAGGTATAAAACAAAATTTAAAAGTATAATATTTATGAAAAATTTATTATTGGTATTAATGCAAGATGGTATTCATATACTTAAAATTCATAAGACAATATTCTTATAAACATAAGCTAATATAAAATACACAAAAATATCTCAGGGTTCTCCTTTCCTGTTAATGGCCCCAAAGCACTTGTTTCCCACAAATAAAAATATAATTTAAAAGATTTTTAAAATATGTGTTTTGGATAACAATAAGTAATATGTAGACATTAAAAAGAATAAATACTATAATATCTATCAAAAATCAATAAGGATACTTAAAGTTTCAAACTTCCATGAATTTTTATAAGAATTGCATTGAAGTTTTAGCTGTTCATTTATTCTATGTTTTTCATTGTCATGTAAGGAGAATGTTGATTTCTCCTGAAAATTGTTATAAAAACAATCAGATGCTTCATTAATAGAGAATCTCCATTTACTGTTGAAAGGTAGTGATGAATATTGGTCAATTCTAATATATTCATTTTACCTATTTTTCCTACATATTTCAGTTAGCATAAACACAAGAAGGAATAAAAAAAAACAGTTTAATATAGTGAATCTCTTAACTTTTAGTAAATAAATAATGATATACATTGTAAGATGTATTTATTTTGGAACAAAGCTGCTTCCCATTTTAATCATGTATCTTTTGCAAAACCACTGTTCATTTGCAGTCTCCGCTGTTTTTTGCAGTGTAAATTGAATCTCCTGCCAAAGTGAGTCAGCTTTCTTTAATGTAAAACCGTATGTATGTGCATATGAGACAGAAAATCAGAACCCCTACGGTAGGTACATTGTTTAATTAGCCTGGAGATTTTGATAAATCCGCAATACTTGGGATTCAGGAAACAACTGAAACTCTCATTATTTTGAAAAAGAATTATTTTTACTTAGTGGCACTCTTTCATAGTAGCTACTTATAAACTGCTGAAACTAGAATGAATAGGCAATATATTTGGCTGGAAATAAGCACAACAAAATAAATATTTTACTTCATGGATATGTGAATTTGGGTATAAGTATATAAAAGAAAGAAAATGTTAAGTCTTGGGATATTGTACAATGTAATGCTTTCAGTTGTCATTGTTTCCAGAAGGATAGAATCAGCAATTTCTGTGTACTAATTCAATTTAAAATGTCATAAAAAATCACGTTTCACAACAATGAACCAGACAGATAGTACATAACACCATTGTTAGAAGTTTTATTTAAGCATCTTCAACATACTTCATGAACTACACAGCTGTTTTATTTATTTATTTATTTTAACATATTTATTGGAGTATAATTGCTATACAATGGTGTGTTAGTTTCTGCTGTATAACAAAGTGAATCAGCTATACATATACATATATACCCATATCTCCTCTCTCTTGCGTCTCCCTCCCACCCTCCCTGTCCCACCCCTCTAGGTGGTCACAAAGCAAAAAGCTGATCTCCCTGTGCTATGCAGCTGCTTCCCCCTAGCTACCTATTTTACCTTTGGTAGTGTGTATATGTCCATGCCACTCTCTAACTTCTCCCTACTCCTGGCCTCAGGTTCATTCTCTATTTCTGTGTCTTTATTCTGTGTCTTTATTCCTGTCCTGCCCCTAGGTTCTTCAGAACCAGGTTTTTTTGTTTTGTTTGTTTGTTTGTTTTTAAGATTCCATATATATGTGTTAGCATACGGTATTTGTTTTTCTCTTTCTGACTTACTTCACTTTGTATGATAGTCTCTAGGCCCATCCACCTCACTACAAATAACTTAATTTCATTTCTTTTTATGACTGAGTAATATTCCATTGTATATATATGTGCCACGACTTCTTAATCCATTCATCTGTCAATGGACATTTAGGTTGTTTCCATGGCCTGGATACTGTAAATAGTGCTGCAATGAACATTGTGGTACCTAACCCTTTTTGAATTATGGTTTTCTCAGTGTATATGCCGAGGAGTGGGATTGCTGGGTTGTATGGTAGTTCTAGTTTTTGTTTTCTGAGGAACCTCCATACAGTTCTCCGTAGTGGCTGTGTCAATTTACATTCCCACCAACAGTGCAAGAGGTTTCCCTTTTCTCCACAGTCTCTCTAGCATTTCTTGTTTGTAGATTTTTTGGTGATAGCCATTCTGACTGGTGTGAGGTGATACCTCATTGTAGTTTTGATTTGCATTTCTCTAATGATTAGTGATATTGAGCATCCTTTCATGTGTTTGTTGACAATCTGTATATCATCTTTGGAGAAGTGGTTATTTAGGTCTTCTGCCCATTTTTGGATTGGGTGGTTTATTTTTTTGGTATTGAGCTACACAGCTGTTTTAAAATAAGAAAGAACAGAAAATATAATTTAGTTACATAATTAAAAATAAAATACATGCTTTAACATAGCAGTGATCGTATGAGGGGATATCATGAAGTTGTCAACCAATGTAATAATTAGGTCTACTCTTAATTATGAGGGTAGTCTGAGATGTTTACTTAGGAAGACGTTTTTGCAGCAAACCATTAGAAATACATAATTCTTCAGGTTAAGTGCTAACAAGGATTTTCCTTTGATCATATTTTACATAAAATATTTTCAAATTTGTCACATTAATAAACATGTACATCATCTTTAGTTCATATTTTACCCACAAGGAGTAATGTATATGGAATTTGCTGTAACATCCTAGCATATTTATAAATATTTTACTGATAACTCCTTGTTACTTAGTGGAAATTATGCTTTATTTTAAACACCACTGTTATATAAATAATGTCATTTGGCTATGTAATTTTTCATATTTACTCTGTGAAATCAGGCCATTACATGAACTTAGTGAATACCAAGCATTCTTGCACAGTCAGCATTGAGTTGCACATGCTGATACCAATGACTGCATCCTGGACACCTAATAAGTAGAGTTAACTATACAGTCTATGGCCTCTATGATGTTACATGCTAATACAGATACAAATACTTGATTTGAAAAAATGATACTGATTTTTAAGATTATATGTTTAATTTCTACTTTGATGCATATTAAATGGATAATTGAATTTTTAAAATTGGAGAAGGAAATGCAAATCAATAAAATATCCTGCTTTTAACTGAGATAACATATACAAGAACATAGACTCTGGAATCTCACTCCAAATTCTCTCTCACTTACAAGCTGTGGGTACTTTGGAAATTTACTTATTCTATTTAGGACTCAGCTTCTTTATCTGTATATTTAGATAAAATAAGTAGCTACTTACATGTTATTATAAGTATCGATTCAGTTATTTTTGGAAAAGCATCCAGAATCTGGAGCGTAGTAAAGCTATATAGATTTTTGTTAAATAAATAAATAAGATTGAGTTGTATTTCAAAACAGGGATCATGCTTAATAAATTAAGAATAAACAATCTTTGGAATATTTCTGAGACATAAATGGAATTGAGACAAAACTATTTAAAAAGCAGATATAAGAAACATGCTTGGAGGAGGAGTCTCAAGACAGTGGAAGAGTAAGACATGGAGATCAACTTCCTCCCAACAAATACATCAGAAATACATCTACATGTGGAACAACTCCTACAGAACACCTATTGAACGTTGGCAGAAGACCTCAGACCTCCCAAAAGGCAAGAAAGTCCCCACGTACCTGGGTAGGGCAAAAGAATAAAGAAAAAACAGAGACAAAAGAGTAGGGACGGGACGTGCACCAGTGGGAGGGAGCTGTGAAGGAGGAAATGTTTCCACACACTAGGAAGGACCTCCGTGAGTGGAAACTGTGGGTGGCAGACGGGGGAAGTTTCAGAGCCACGGAGGAGACCACAGCAACATGGGTGCAGAGGGCAAGGCGCAGAGAGGATCGGTACCGACCAGCACTCACCAGCCCGAGAGGCTTGTCTGCTCACCCACTGGGCAAGTGGGGGCTGGAAGCTGAGACTCCAGCTTCGGTGGAATCCCAGGGAGAGGACTGGGGTTGACTGCGTGAACACAGCCTGAGGGGGCTAGTGCACCACCATTAGCCGGGAGGGAGTCCGGGATAAAGTCTGGAGCTGCCGAAGAGGCAAGAGACTTTTTCTTGCCTCTTTGTTTCCTGGTGCGTGAGGAGAGGGGATTCAGAGCATTGCTTAAAGAAGCTCCAGAGACGGGTGTGAGCCACGGATATGAGCACAGACCCCAGAGACAGGCAAGAGATGCTAAGGCTGCTGCTGCAGCCACCAAGAAGCCTGTGTGCAAGCACAGGTCATTATCCACACTTCCCTTCCTAGGAGCTGTGCAGCCCACTACTGCCACGGTCCCGTGATCCAGGGACAATTCCCCTGGGAAAACACACGGCACGGCTTCTGCTGCCGCAGGCTCACCTTGACTAACATACCCCTCCTGTCCCCTTGCCTGAGTGAACCAGAGCCGCCTAATCAACTGCTACTTTAACCCCGTCTTGTCTGAGGGAAGAACAGATGCTCTCAGGTGACCTACACACAGAGGCAGAGCCAAATCCAAAGCTGAAACCCAGGTGCTGTACAAACAAAGAGAAAGGGAAATTTCTCCCAGCAGCCTCAGGAGCAACGGATAAAATCTCCAAAATCAACTTGATGTACCCTGCATCTGTGGAATATGTGAATAGACAAAAAATCATCTCAAATTGAGGAGGCGGACTTTGGAACAACTCTCTCTCTCTCTCTCTCTCTCTATATATATATATATATATAAATATATATATATATATATATTTTTTTCTTTTTTCTCTTTTTGTGAGTGTGTATGTCTCTGCTTCTGTGTATGATTTTGTCTGCATAGCTTTGCTTTTACCATTTGTCCTAGGGTTCTTTCTGTCCGTTTTCTTTTTTCTTTTTTTTTTTAGTATAGCTTTTAATGCTTGTTATCATTGGTGGATTTGTTTATTGATTTGGTTGCTCTCTTCTTTCTTTCTGTATTTTTTTTGTTACTTAAAAGATGTTTTTTAATAATTATTTTTATTTTAATAACTTTATTTTATTTTTTCTTCTTTTTGTTTTTTTGTTTTTTTGTTTCTCCCTTTTATTCTGAGCCATTTGGATGACAGGCTCTCGGTTCTCCAGCCAGGCATCAGGACTGTGCCTCTGAGGTGGGAGACCCAAGTTCAAGAAATTGGCCCACAAGAGACCTAAGAGCTCTACATAATATCAAATGGTGAAAATCCCTCAGAGATCTGTTTCAACACCAAGACCCAGATCTGCTCAACGACCAGCAAGTTACAGTGCTGGAAACCCTATGCCAAACAACTAGCAAGACAGGAGCAAAACCCCACCCATTAGCAGAGAGTCTGCCTAAAATCAAAATAAGGCCACAGACACCTCAAAACACACCACCAGATGTGGACCGGCCAACCAGAAAGACAAGATCCAGCCTCATCCACCAGAACACAGGCACTAGTCCCCTCCACCAGGAAGCTTAAACAACCCACTGAACAAAACATAGCCACTGGGGGCAGACATCAAAAACAACGGGAAATATGAACCTGCAGCCTGTGAAAAGGAGACCCCAAACTCAGTAAGTGAAGCAAAATTAGAAGACAGAGAAACACACAGCAGATGAAGCAGCAAAGGAAAAACTCACCAGACCTAACAAATGAAGTGGAAATAGGCAGTCCACCTGAAAAATAATTCAGAATAATGATAGTAAAGATATCCAAGATCTTGGAAAGAGAATGGAGAAAATACAATAAATGTTTAACAAGGACCTAGAAGAACTAAAGAGCAAACAAAGAGTGATGAACAAAACAAAAAATGAAATTAAAATTTCTCTAGAAGGGATCAGTAGCAGAATAACTGAGACAGAAGAATGGATAAGTGACCTGGATGATAAAATAGTGGAAATAACTACTGCAGAGCAAAGTAAAGGAAAAAGAATGAAAACAATTGAGGACAGTCTCAGAGACCTCTGGGACAACACTAAACGTATCAACATTCAAATTATAGAGGGCCCAGAAGAAGAAGAGAAAAAGAAAGGGACTGAAAAAATATTTGAAGAGATTATAGTTGAAAATGTCCCTAATATGGGAAAGGAAACAGTTAATCAAGTCCAGGTATCAGATAGAGTCCCATACAAGATAAATACAAGGAGAAACACACCAAGACACATATTAATCAAACTATCAAAAATTAAATACAAAGAAAAATTATTTAAAGTAGCAAGAGATAAACAACAAATAATACATAAGGGAATCCCCATAAGTTTAACAGCTGATCTTTCAGCAGAAACTCTGCAAGCCAGAAGGAAGTGGCAGGACATATTTAAAGTGATGAAAAGGAAAACCCTACAACCAAGATTACTCTACCCAGCAAAGATCTCATTCAGATTTGACAGAGAAATTAAAACATTTACAGACAAGCAAAAGCTAAGAGATTTCAACACCACCAGCTCTACAACAAATGCTAAAGGAACTTCTCTAGGCAGGAAACAAAAAAGAAGGAAAAAACCTACAATAACAAACCCATAAGAACTAAGAAAATGGTAATAGGACATACATATCAATAATTACCTTAAATGTAAATGGATTAAATGCTCCAACCAAAAGATATAGACTGACTGAATATATACACAAACAAGACCCGTATATATGCTGTCTGCAAAAGAACCACTTCCAACCTAGGGACACAAACAGACTGAAAGTGAGGGGATGGAAAAAGATATTCCATGCAAATGGAAATCTAAGAAAGCTGGAGTAACATTCTCATATCAGACAAAATAGACTTTAAAACAAAGACTATTACAAGAGACAAAGAAAGACACTATATAATGATCAAGGGATCAAACCAAGAAGAAGATATAACAATTGTAAATATTTATGCACCCAACATAAGAGCAACTCAATACATAAGGCAAATATTAACAGCCATAAAAGGGGAAATCGACAGTAACACAATAATTGTAGGGAACTTTAACACCCCACTTTCACCAATGGACAGATCATCCAAAATGAAAATAAATAAGGAAACACAAGCCTTAAATGATACATTAAAAAAGAGGGACATAATTGATATTTATAGGACATTCCATCCAAAAACAACAGAATACACTTTCTTCTCAAGTGCTTATGGAACATTCACCAGGATAGATCATATCTTGGGCCACAAAACAAATCTTGGTGACTTTAAGAAAATTGAAATCGTATCAAGTATCTTTTCTGACCACAGCGCTATGAGACTAGATATCAATTAAGGAAAAAAATTGTAAAAAATACAAACACATGGAGGATAAACAATACACTACTTAATAACCAAGAGATCACTAAAGAAATCAAAGAGGGAATCAAAAAATACCTAGAAAAAATGACAATGAAAACACGACTATCCAAAACCTATGGGATGCAGCAAAAGCAGTTCTAAGAGGGAAGTTTGTAGCAATACAATCCTACCTCAAGAAACAAGAAACATCTCAAATAAACAACGTAACCTTACACCTGAAGCAATTAGAGAAAGAAGAACAAAAAACCCTAAAGTTAGCTGAAGAAAGCAAATAATAAAGACAAGATCAGAAATAAATGAAAAAAAGAAAGAAGGAAACAATAGCAAAGATCAATAAAACTGAAAGCTGGTTCTTTGAGAAGATAAACAAAATTGATAAACCATTAGCCTGATTCCTCAAGAAAAAAAGGGAGAAGACTCAAATCAATAGAATTAGAAATGAAAAATGAGAAGTAACAAATGGCACTGCAGAAATACAAAGGATCATGAGAGATTACTAAAAGCAACAATATGCCGATAAAATTGACAACCTGGAAGAAATGGACAAAGTCTTTGAAATGCACAACCTTCCGAGACTAAACCAGGAAGAAATAGAAAATATGAACAGACAAATCACAAGCACTGAAATTGAAACTGTGATTAAAATCTTCCAACAAACAAAAGTCCAGGACCAGATAACTTCACAGGCGAATTCTGTCAAACACCTATCCTTCTCAAACTCTTTCAAAATATAGCAGAAAGAGGAACAGTCCCAAACTCATTCTAGGAGGCCACCATCACCCTGATACCAAAACCAGGCAAAGATGTCCCAAGGAAAGAAAACTACAGGCAAATATCACTGAAGAAAATAGATGCAAAAATCCTCAATGTAATACTAGCAAACAGAATCCAACAGCACATTAAAAGGATCATACATCATGATCTAGTGGGGTTTATCCCGGGAATGCAAGGATTCTTCAATATACGCAAATCAATCAATGTGATACACCATATTAAAAAATTGAAGGAGGAGAAACATATGATCATCTCAATAGTTGCTGAGAAAGCTTTGGACAAAATTGAACACTAATTTGTGATTAAAAAACCCTCCAGAATGTAGGCATAGAGAGAACTTTCCTCAAAATAATAAAGTCCATATATGACAAACCCACAGCCAACATTGTCCTCAATGGTGAAAAACTGAAACCATTTCCACTAAGATCAGGAACAAGACAAGACTGCCCACTCTCACCACTATTATCCAACATAGTACTGGAATTTTTAGCTACAGCAATCAGAGAAGAAAAACAAATAAAAGGAATCCAAATCGGAAAAGAAGAAGTAAAGTTGTCACTGTTTGTAGATGACAGAATAGTATACATAAAGAATCCTAAAGATGGTACCAGAAAACTACTAGAGCTAATCAATGAATTTAGTAAAGTAGCAGGATACAGAATTAATGCACAGAAATCCTTTGCATTCCTATACACTAATGATGAAAAATCTGAAAGTGAAATTAAGAAAACACTCCTATTTACCATTGCAACAAAAAGAAAATAATATCTAAGAATAAACCTACCTGAGGAGACAAAAGACCTATATGCAGAAAAGTATAAGACACTGATGAAAGCAATTAAAGATGACACAAACAGATGGAGAGATATACCATGTTCTTGGATTGGAAGAATCAACATTGTGAAAATGACTACACTACCCAAAGCAATCAAACTACCACTGGCATTTTTCACAGAACTAGAACAAAAAAATTCACAATTTGTATGGAAACACAAAAGACCCTAAATAGCCAAAGCAGTCTTGAGAAAGAAAAACTGGAGCTGGAGGAATCAGGCTCCCTGAATTCAGACTATACTAAAAAGCTACAGTAATCAAGACAGTATGGTACTGACACCAAAACATAAATATAGATCAATGGAACAGGTTAGAAAGCCCAGAGATAAACTCATGTACATATGGTCACATTATCTTTGATAAAGAAGGCAAGAATATACAGTAGAGGAAAGACAGCCTCTTCAGTAAGTGGTTGTGGGAAAACTGGACAGCTACATGTAAAATAATGAAATTAGAAAACTCTCTAACACCATAAACAAAAATAAACTCAAAATGGATTAAAAACCCAAATATAAGTCCAGACACTATAAAACTCTTAGAGGAAAATATAGGTAGAACACTCTATGACATACTTCACAGCAAGATCCTTTTTGAACCACCTTCTAGAGAAATGGAAATAAAAACAAAAATAAACAAATGAGACCTAATTTAAAAAGCTTTCCACAGCAAAGGAAACCATAAACGAGATGAAAAGACAACCCTTAGAATAGGAGAAAATATTTGCAAGTGAATCAACTGACAAAGGATTAATCTCCAAAATTTACAAGCAGCTCATGCAGCTCAATATCAAAACAACAAACAACCCAATCCAAAAATGGGCAGAAGACTTAAATAGACATTTCTCTAAAGAAGGTATACTGATTGCC
The DNA here is from genome assembly GCF_008692025.1 of Phocoena sinus. Classification (NCBI taxonomy): domain Eukaryota; kingdom Metazoa; phylum Chordata; class Mammalia; order Artiodactyla; family Phocoenidae; genus Phocoena; species Phocoena sinus. The sequence continues at coordinate 29,549,800 of NC_045780.1, read as the reverse complement.
AACAAACACATAAAAGACTGTCAACATCACTATACATTAGAGAAAATCAATCAAAACTATATTGAGATATCATCTCACACCAGTCAGAATGGCCATCATCAAAATATCTACAAACAATAAATGCTGGAGACGGTGTGGAACAAAAGGAACCCTTTTGCACTGTTGGTGGGAATTTAAATTGATACAACCACTATGGATACAAGTATGGAGGTTCTTTGTAAAGCTAATAATAGAAATACCATATGACCCAGCAATCCCACTATTGGGCATATACCCTGAGAAAACCATAATTCAAAAAGAGTCATGTACCACAATGTTCATTGCAGCTCTATTTACAATAGCCAGGACATGGAAGCAAGCCTAAGTGTCCATCAACAGATGAATGGATAAAGAAGAGGTGGCACATATATACAATGGAATATTACTCAACCATAAAAGGAAACAAAATTGAATTTTTTTAGTGAGTTGGATGGACCTAGAGTCTGTCATACAGAGTGAAGTAAGTCAGAAAGAGAAAAACAAATACCATATGCTAATACGTATATATGGAATCTCAAAAACAAAAACAAAAAATGGTCCTGAAAAACCTAACAGCAAGATGGGAATAAAGACTGTGTCCTACTACAGAATGGACTTGAGGATATGGGGAGGGGGAAGTGTAAGCTTGGACAATGTGAGAGAGTGGCATGGACATATATGTACACTACCAAACGTAAAATAAACAGCTAGTGGGAAGCAGCCGCATAACACAGGGAGATCAGCTCAGTGCTTTGTGACCGTATAGAGCGGTGGGATAGAGAGGGTGGGAGGGAGAGAGATGCAAGAGGGAAGAGATATGGGGATATATGTATATGTATAACTGATTCACTTTGTTATAAAGCAGAAACTAACACACCATTGTAAAGCAAGTATAATCCAATAAAATGTTAAAAATAAATAAATAAATAAGAAAGAAACATGCTTATGCAGGACATATAACAGAAGAACTAACTATGATACAACAAAACAACCTGCAAAACAAAGCAAACCCATCTATCTTTTCTATTATTAAAACCTATATCTACATACATATATAAGATATAGATCTTATTTGATAACTAATAAGTCATTTTACAATGACACATTAAAATAAAATTAAAGTTGGCTTTTCAAATTAATGTATTCTTAATACATCTCATATTTCACTGTCAGCAGAGAGGGATTGCATATCTGTTTATATAAGATCAATGGAGAAGACTTCCAAGCTATGTGAAATAATTGCAGCGTAATAATCCCTACACAAGGGAAAACACATGAAAAGGAGGATTAGAGGCTAATATGACCTGAAGAATAGTGTATGTTTTCCCCCCAAATAAACTGGATGTCAGACTATTGGTGAGAGGTAGCTGTGAAAGTTTCCATTAAAAATAAAAAGAATACAAATATTTCTGAAAACTAGCATATTTAAAACTTTGTCATAAAATCTAGCTTATTTTATAAAGCAGTTATATGTGTTACTCTTAAGAAATTTTGTATAACAGTCTTTATGATCTAGGAAAGAAAATCAGAGAACCTATCTGGTATCAATTTTTCTTAGTAAAATTAAAAATGTAGAATATTCTTAAGGCTATGCAGCATTTTAAAATAATGTGATGTTTTGACTATTAGTATATAAGGCCTCATAAAAATGGGTTATTCATAAATACTTTTATTTATTCAACCAAAAGATATTAATTACTGACAATGTTTCATATAGTATCCTCCCATATTTCATACATACTGCTAGAATTTAAGAAACCTTAACTCTATAAAAATGTCTATACTGTCAACAAAGTATGAACAAACATTGAGGTTAGCATTGTGCAGTGTTTCAGGAGCAGTATGTATGGAGAGAGTTGCCAAGTCTTATTAAATAGACTCCTGTATGAGAATGAGAGTCTTTCAATGAAGACAGTAAATTCAATAAGGAAATCTTGTCATTTCTTTTTACTGTTGCATCTCCCAAATTTAGAATAGTTTTCAGCATATATTAGGGTCTCAAAACTCTTTGACTGTAAGAATGAATGAAAAAAAATGAATAAAGAAAGAAAAGTAATGGGAAAGTTGAGAAGTATATTTTACATAGACAGTATACCATGTTTACATGTAAAGAACCCCCAAAGAATATCTTAGGATATTCAAGAAACCACTCATGATATAGTATAGCTTGAATTTAGATTACTGTTGAAGAAGAAAATAAGGTTAGAAAAGTGAATGAGTGTGACATCATGACTGAGATTTTCTATGCTTTGCAAGAGTCTGGATTCTGAATGATGGCATAATGATATTTTCACTTAAGAAAGAAAATGTATGAATCAATAAAGAGCAAAATTGGGATCAGTATCTCAGAATGTGACTGTATTTGGGACATTACCTTAAAAGATGTAAATAAGGTTACATGAAGTCCTATGAGTGTGCCCTAATCTAGTATAACATGTGTCATTTTAAGAAGAGAGGAAGAGGTACCAGGATGATCACACACAAATAAAAGACCATATGAGCATACAGCAAGCAGAAGGTCATCTGCAAGCCAATGACAGAGGCTCAAGAGAAACCAAATCTGACAACACCTTGATCTTGGACTTCCAGCTTCCAGAACTTTGAGAAAGTAACTGCTGTTTAAGTTACACAGCCTTTGATATTGTTATGCCAGTCCTAGATAACTAATACAAATTCTATTTGATTATATCCCAACACAAATGAGTGTAGATTGAAAGGAGAAAATGTCTGCTTTATAAACATTTAGACATTTGACTGGTAAAATGAAAAAAAAAAATGATTAAGGGGCATGGACAATGGTATATATGGAAAAATAGGAAAATATAGTATATCAGGGAAATATAAGCTCTCCTAACATTTAATTTTGAAAATGGATAAAAGAAAAACGGCCTATCTGTGCTTTGTAGAAGGGAAAAGATATGTCCAGTTGGATTTCATCACTGACTGTCATTTCTGTTTTGAGGGATGCTGTGAAACAATTTCTTACTCTCCCCGCATCGAAGCAATTACCGTATGTGTTCTTCATTTACTTCTTGTGGCAATAGTAATAATTTCCACATTCAAAGAAAAGTATGTCTATCAGAAAAAGATATGCAAGATGGGCGGCTAATATCTGGCTATAGCTCAATACTTTTTTCGGCAGGGTAAAATACACAGTTACTTGTAGAAAAGACAATATTTACTTGATTTCTTGATTATTGTGTCTTGTGTTTTGATGTTATAAATTTTTATTTGCCTCCATGCTTGTCAGGTTGTAATAGGTTCTGAATGAGAAAGCTGGGAAAACATAACATATTAATTAATGCAGGTAATTATGTACCTCACTTCTTTATTACATTACTTCTGATAAACTGATTATAAAAGCCCTCAGAACACATGTAAACATGTTGAAATATTTTAGGGAATATATCATGCCCCCATTTTACCCAATTTTATAGATTTTGGCTTGTAGTCTGAACTTCCCTTATCCACAATCTTGCTTCTTGCCTCTGATTTATGAGTAAGGTGAACACTTGAGAAGACAATACTAAACTCACGGATCTGGTTATTTTACATACAACCTTCAGCATAGGGCCAGTTGCAAACTTACAAGACTAAATAAGATATATCAATGGTAAGCAAAGCTTCAGGTGATGATCTCTTGATCTATGTATTTAGATATTCATGTATGCATGTATACCTAATAAGCACACATCAGCAGGTACGTTGTGTGCTCTTTTCAGTTCATATTACTTTTGCATTCTACCTTTATATTTAATAAATGAAAACATTATATTGAAATATTATATGTCTACTGTAGAGTTGTCTGCAAACATGAAAATTCTCATTTTTGATTTTAGCTAAATATTGCAGCAATTGATAGTGATGTTTCTGATTGAATGTTGAAAATATAATAATCAAGAATATTCTGTAATTAATGTATTTATGTTTTTAATGAGTTTTTAAATTATACACATTTACTGTTAAGCTGATTCGCCTTTCATATGAAGTTTGTGAATGTGATTCCTGAGTGTCAAGATAAAATGTTTGGAGCTATTCTTTAATGTGATTCTTCTCTTCTCTGTCAGAGTATCTTTATCCTTATATTCATTCATTCATTCACTCTTCTCTCTTTCTCTCTCACTCACTCTTCCTCTCTCTCTTTCTCTCTTTTTGTCTCCTTTTCTTTCCTTTCCCCTCTGATGCTATTCACCTAATATCCTTTGTCCATTAAAAAAAAATAACAAATCAATATTCCTCATTGGAGACCACCCATGTGGATCAAAAAGGGAGAACATTTTCTCTCACAATTTTTCCTTTGGAGGAAGAGGTTAGAACATGACACAAGTAGGCCAATAAGAATACTCCATTCCTCTGATGACGGTCAAACTATTGCTCATTTCAAAGAAGTCCACATGCTTCAAGTTGGACTAATTAGAGTCTGTTGTAGAAATTTTTGCCTGACGTATAGAAAAAGAGTGTTTCTTTCCATTAGGGTGACTAAACTGGAAATCACACGTATTAGCTTCCTATGGTTGTTGTAACAAGTTCCCACGAATTCAGTGGCTTAAAACAGCACAGATTTATTATTGCATAGTTTTGGAGTTTATAAAGCCAAAATCAAATTATTGGCAAGTCCGTGTTCCATATGGAGGCTTCAGGGAAGAATCTGTTTCCTTTACCTTTTCAGCTTCCAAAGGTCATTTGCATTCTTTGCCTCATGTCCCCTCCACATTTTTGTTTCTGTCGTCACATCCTTATGGGGATTCCCTTTTATGTTATTTGTTGCTTTTCCCTTGTTGCTTGTAATATTTTTACTTTGTATTTAATTTTTGATAGTTTGATTAATATGTGTCTTGGTATGTTTTTCTTTGGATTTATCCTGTATGGGACTCTCTGTGCTTCCTGGACTTGATTGACTATTTCCTTTCCCTTATTAAGGAAGGTTTCAACTATAATCTCATCAAATATTTTCTCAGTCCTTTTTTTTTCTCTTCTTCTTCCATGACCCCTATAATTCGAATGTTGGTTCCTTTATTGTTGTCCTGGAGGTCTCTAATACTTTTCTCAATTCTTTTCATTCTTTTATCTTTATTCTGCTCTGCAGTAATTTATTTCCACTATCTTATATTCTAGGTCACTGATCCATTCTTCTGCCTCAGTTATTCTGCTATTGATTCCTTCTAGAGACTTTTTAATTTCATTTATTGTGTTGTTTATCATTGTTTTCTCTTTAGTACTTCTAGGTCCTTATTAAACGTTTCTTGTGTTTCTCCATTCTACTTCCAAGATTTTGGATCATCTTTACTATCATTACTTTGAATTCTTTTTCAGGTAGATTGCCTATTTACTCTTCCTTTGTTTGGTCTCGTGGGTTTTTACCCTGCTCCTTCATCTGCTGTGTTTTTCTCTGTCTTCCCATTTTGCTTAACTTACTCTGTTTGGGGTCTTCTTTTCACAGACTGCACATTCATAGTTCCTGTTGTTTTTGATGTCTGCCCCCATTCGGTAAAGTTGGTTCAGTGGCTTGTGAAGGCTTCCTGGTGGAGGGGACTGGTGCCTGTGTTCTGGTGGGTGTGGCTGGGTCTTGTCTTTCTGGTGGGCAAGGCTGTGTCTGTTGGTGTGTTTTAGGTTGTCTGTGAAATTAGTATGATTTCAGGCAGCCTCTATGCTAATGGGTGGTGTTGTGTTCCTGTTTTCTAGTTGTTTGGCTTGGAGGGTCCAGCACTGGAGTTTGCTGGCCACTGGGTGGAGCTGAGTCTTAGCGTTGAGATGGAGGTCTCTGGGAAATCTCTTGCCGATTGGTATTATGTTGGACTGGGAGGTCTCCAGTGGTCCAATGTTCTGAACTCGGGTCTCTCACATCAGAGGTTCAGGCCTGACACCAGGCCAGAGCCCCAAGACCCCCTCAGCAACACATCTTGGAATGATCTTTCACACCAGCCAGTAAGAATCTGTTTATGTGAAGGTCTCTTTCTTTTTTGTGCTTCATCTGGTTTCACTGGCTCACAAGGTGTTGTGTGTGCAGGGGCCTCACCCCTGGCCCTTCGACCGGAGTTCCTGATACAAAAATCTAATTTTTTTCCTTAAGTTTTAAACTTTAACATTTATTTTTATGTGTGCTTTTCAATTGTAAACTTAAGGAAAGGTCACCAAAAATTTTAAAAGTTGAGTCTCAGTGGACAATATTTAACACATAAATATTGTATAACAGAAATATGGGTAATTCAGCATTTTGAAGCTATTGGTCACTGGACGTCCTCTGGCCATGAAGAATCTAATCTCCTCATTTCCAGCTACAGGCACTTATTCTGGCATCTGACAAGAAAGGACTTTCACTTTTCTCCAAGTATGCTTCCGGTCTGCAGGGTTTGTAGGAGGTGGGAATAAAGGAGTAGATTTGTCAGTATTGACTTCAGCACACTCAGGAGAAATACCAAATTTGGGTATTGAACTTTTCCTTACCTGCTGTCCCAACTCAGTGTTTGAGATCTACTCAATACTCTCTGGTTAAAAATTTTAGAGGAGTATTTGAAAAGGTTATTTTCTGCCAGGAGGTAGTAGAGAAAATTTATCCCAATATTTAGTATTTACAGTTTATATGTAATCATCAGTGCCTGTTTATATTTGATCATTTTATATATGTCTATGTACTCATATAGCAATTTATCATTTTCCAGTTTCATGCCTTATATTCTTAATCATATGAAAAGTAATTAAAATAATATTTATTCAAGTAATCAATTTGTATTTTATTTAATTTCTCCATAGTCTATTGTAAGGTTTTTTTCCTCCTCTATACCCTCTAATGTTAAGTTTTTAAACTATTCTTTCACATTTAAATTTGAAAATATGAATTGTATTAATAAAAAATATCATCCTATATGGGAGAATAAACACTATTCAGGATCAATTTCTTTGAAGTTATGATATCTTTAAAGGTCAAATATGTCAATATTATATTTCACACTGATTATTTTCCTTTTTTAAAAAATATTGAACATGGTTAAATTTAATACAATGTGTTACCAGTGTAAGTTAAATATTTCCAGTTGATCCAATACTGAACTGATTGCCAAAATAAACACAGGAAAAATGTCCTACTTGGATAATGGTATCTATCTATCTGTCTATCTAATCATCTGTCTTTCAATAATTCTTTTCCATGGACTTGGAAGGTGGAATACTCTTCACTTAACAATTTGCACATGAAAGCTTCCTGGTGTGTCTCTTTGGGTATCATATTTTAAGGATGACAGCAGACATTTCTAACATAAATTCTGACATTTCTTTTTGTAGACAATCTCAGTTCAAAAAGGTGTTCTTTGTAAGGCTTCTCAATTTTTATTTCTCCCTGATGACTAGGAAACCACATTTGAGGGATGTCCATTAATTTATTTTCTATTCAATAAATTCAAATTATAGATCCATGGAAACTTAGAGATGAAATACTGCAAGGTCAAGCCTCTACACTAGACTAACCTCAAACTACTTACTTAATCTTTCTAAGCCTTAGCTTCTTCATCTATAAAATGAATAAAGTAATACAGTAAAAACATATTAAGTGCTCAACTCATGTTATTTTCCTCTTTTGATCAATCTCATTATATAAGGCAATTGGTCTAACCTACTGCAGCAATGCCGAATGTGTCTATCTTGATTTTGGAATTTCTAAGTGATGTTTAATGCAAACCATGTAAAAATACAACTAAATTAACCATTTAACAGGAAAACACTGAGTTTATACATATTGAGTAAGAGAGGAACTTCTTTGTCAGAGTTTAGTAGCATCTTAGAGAGGGGAAAAGTAAATTTGATATAACTGAGGTTTCAGAGTCTGATTTAAGGTGATTTTTTCAATCAAGGGGTTTGGTTGTATAAGGATCATGATATAATGGTTTAAAATTGGGGGCATAACAAAGTGAGGATTTTATTTGATGACTTCAAAACTCCTGGAAATAAAACAATTGTCCAATGATGTCCTTTGTAGAGTTGAACAGTTTGATGCTCATTTGGGGGGAAGAGAAGAAGAATCATGGGGAGAAACACTTAACTTATTCTCAATATTTTCTTTTCTGGATGAAACTTTCCTGTAATAATAAAGTGGAAAACCATTGTTGTATTAATGTAGACAGTAAGATATTTGCTTCTGGGGTGCACCCTGATTGATATCAGTGAATACCTTTGAGGAAGGAATTAATTTATCAAGTTTGGGTCTAGTCAGTAGGTAGAAGCCAGTTGACTTTTGTGCCAGAGATCTAATATCAGACATTGGAGGTCATTTTTTTTTTGACCAAAATAACCCTATTGGTTTGCTAAATAGTATTATAATGTTATGGTGCTACCCATTTAGAATGGTCCAGTGCCAGGCAATTAACTTGTACTGTTGAGATCATTAGGTATATCTAAAGTGAAAGAGAAGTTTGTCTTACTTGTGAGATCTGTGAAAATGAGACAGACTCCAAATAGTCACCATCTGTTCTCTCTTTCTTTTCCAAGTTTTATTTCTTAAAAGTTCAGTTACAAAAGTGAATTCCCATATAAGGTCCTCAAGTCATGTTTAATTGAAGAAAGTAATCTAGTTTTCTGTGTAAGATGTGATTTTTAGAGTTTTAGACTTTGGGGTGTCTGACCTGTTGTTGTGTTTGCCACCTATAAAGTCCCATATAGGCTGAAATCATTTAACCAGGCAATTGACTGATTCATTACAAATAACTAGTATTAAGGGAAGCTGCGTGGTTCTCAGAAAAAAAAATAAAGTATGTGCACAAATCCAGCAGTCATTTTGTTGTATGATTTAGCCAGTTCACAAGCCAATTGTAGCCAAGGATTGAACTCATATCGAAGATTGGATAAGGAGGTCAAAAGCAATATTAAGAACAGAGACTTGTTTTATAGCTAGGAAAATGAAGAAAAGAATGCAGATAAAATACAACAGTCCGTTGTTTTCTTCACTGAAACTTCAGTGAAAGCTATTGATGACAAACTGAAATTTGAATGTAGAAATCACCATTCAGATATACAAAATTGGAGTTGGGCAGCCAATGACAATCAGGTCTCAAGCACTTCTCTGCACCACTGAGAACTTGAACCTTCTTTGAACTGAGCCAGACCCAAGGACACCACTGGCACTATTCAAAACACCTGCCAGCTGTAACCTTCTGGTCTCAAGTTTTCCCTCTAAAACTATGCAAAAATTTCTGACACCAACCAATACCTACGTGAAAAGCAACCTTACTTCTTGTCAGCTCCAATTATAGTTATTGGTAACCAACTCATGTAACTAACTGTAACATTGTGATTTTTGCTTTTTAAAGCACCCCATGAGGAAACTTGCACAAGCCTCTTAAATACACTCATCCACCAGAGAGCAGACAGCAGAAGCAAGAAGAACTACAATCCTGCAGCCTGTGGAAAAAAACCACATTCACAGAAAGATAGACAAGAGGAAAAGACAGAGGGCTAAGTACCAGATGAAGGAACAAGATAAAAACACAGAAAAACAACTAAATAAAGTGCAGATAGGAAACCTTCCAGAAAAGGAATTCAGAATAATGATAGTAAATATCATCCACTTCCTCAGAAAAAGAATGGAATCAAAGATCAGGAAGGTGCAAGAAATGTTTAACAAACAACTAGATGAATTAAAGAACAAACAACAGAGATGAACAATACAATAAGTGAAATGAAAACTACACTAGAAGGAATCAATAGCATAAAAACTGAGGCAGAAGAATAGATAAGTGACCTGGAAGACAGAATGGCAGAATTCACTTCTGTGGAACAGAATAAAGAAAAAAGAATGAAACGAAATGAAGACAGCCTAAGAGACCTCTGGAACAACATTAAATGCAACAACATTCACATTTTAGGGGTCCCAGAAGGAGAAGAGACAGAGAAGGGGCCCAAGAAAATATTTCAAGAGATTATAGTCGAAAACTTCCCTAACATGGGAAAGTAAATAGCCATCCAAGTCCAGGAAACACAGTGAGTCCCATACAGGATAAACCCAAGGAGACACACGCCGAGACACATAGTAATCAAATTGGCAAAAATTAAAGACAAAGAAAAATTACTGAAAGCAGTAAGGGAAAAATGACAAATAACATAGAAGGGAACTCCCATAAGGTTAACAGCTGATTTCTCAGCAGAAGCTCTACAAGACAGAAGGAAGTGGTATGACATATTTAAAATGGTGAAAGGGAAGAAACTACAACAAAGAGTACTCTACCCAGCAAGGATCTCATTTAGACTCAATGGAGAAATCAAAAGATTTACAAACAAGCAAAACCTAAGAGAATTCAGCACCATCAAACCAGCTCTACAACAAATGCTAAAGGAACTTCTCTAAGTGGGAAACACAAGAGAAGAAAAGGACCTACAAAAAAATAATAATAATAAAGTGGTAATAGGAGTGTAGATATTGATAATTACCTTAAACGTGAATGGATTATATGTTCCAACCAAAAGACACAGGCTTGCTGAATGGATACAAAAAAAAAAAAGACCCATATATATGCTGTCTACAAGAGACCCACTTCAGACCTAGGGACACACACAGACTGAAAGTGAAGGGATGGAAAAAGATATTCCATGCAAATGGAAATCAAACGAAAGCTGGAGTAGCAATACTCATATCAGATAAAATAGACTTTAAAATAAGGAATGTTACAAGAGACAAGGAAGGACATGACATAATGATCAAGGGATCAATCCAATAAGAAGAAATAACGATTATAAATATGTATGAACCTAACATAGGAGTACCTCAGTATGTAAGGTAACTGCTAACAGCTATAAAAGAGGAAATCAACAATAACAGTAATATTGGGGGACTTTAACAACTCACTTACACCAATGGACAGATCATCCAAACAAAAAATTAATAAGGAAGCACAAGCTTTACATGACACAATAGACCAGAGAGATTTAATAGATATTTATAGGACATTCCACCCAAAAACAGCAGATTAAACTTTCTTCTCAAGAGTGCATGGAACATTCTCCAGGATCCTGGGTTACAAATCAAGCCTTAGTAAATTTAAGAAAATTGAAATCATATCAAGCATCTTTTCTGGCCACAATGCTATGAGATTAGAAATCAATTACAGGGTAAAAAACATAAAAAACACAAACACATGGAGGTTAAACAATACGTTACTAAATAACCAAGAGATCACTGAAGAAATCAAAGAGGAAATCAAAAGTACCTAGAGAAAAATGACAATGAAACACGATGATCCAAAACCTATGGGAAGCAATAAAAGCAGTTCTAAGAGGGAAGTATATAGCAATACAAGCCTACCTCAAGAAAAAAGAAAATTCTCAAATAAACAATATAAACTTACACCTAAAGGAACTAGAAAAAGAACAAAAAAACCCAAAGTTAGCAGAAGGAGCAAAATCATAAATCAGAGCAGAAATAAATGAAGTGGAAACAAAGAAAACAATAACAAAGATGAATAAAACTAAAAGCTGGTTCTTTGAGAAGACAAACAAAATTGATAAACCATTAGCCAGACTCATCAAGAAAAAGAGGGAGAGGACTCACATCAATAAAATTAGAAATGAAAAAGGAGAAATTACAACAGACACTGCAGAAATACAAAGCATCCTAAGAGACAAATAGAAAATATGAACAGTCCAATCACTAGTAATGAAACGGAAACTGTGATTAAAAATCTTCCAACAAACAAAAGTCCAGGACCAGATGGCTTCACAAGTGAATTCTATGAAACATCTAGAGAAGAGCTAACATGTCTCCTTCTCAAACTCTTCAAAAAAATTGCAGAGGAAAAAGTACTCCCACACTCATTCTATGAGATCACCATCACCCGGATATCAAAACCAGACAAAGATACTACAAAAAATAGAAAATTACAGACCAACATCACTGATGAATATACATGCAAAAATCCTCCACAAAATACTAGAAAACAGACTCCAACAACACATTAAAAGGATCATACACCATGATCAAGGGGGATTTATCTCAGGGTGCAAGGATTCTTCAATACATGCAAATCAACCAATGGAATACACCATATTAACAAATTGAAGAAGAAAAAATATGATCATCTCAATAGATGAAGAAAAAGGTTATGACAAAATTCAACACCAATTTATGATAAAAACTCTGCAGAAAGTGAGCATAGAGGGAAGCTACCTCAATGTAATAAAGGCCATATACAACAACCCCCCAGCAAACATCATTCTCAATGGTGAAAAATTGAAAGCATTTCCTCTAAGATCAGGAGGAAGACAAGGATGTCCACTCTCACCACTATTATTCAACATAGTTTTGCAAGTCCTAGCCATGGAAATCAGAGAAGAAAAAGAAATAAAAGGAATCCAAATTGTAAAAGAAGAAGTAAAACTGTCATTGTCTGCAGATTACATGATACTCTACATAGAGAATCCTAAAGATGTCACCAGAAAACTACTAGAACTAATCAATGAATTTGGTAAAGTTGCAGGATACAAAATTAATGCACAGAAATCTCTTGCATTCCTATACACTGATGATGAAAAATCTGAAAGAGAAATTAAGGAAACACTCCCATTTACCATTGCAACAAAAATAATAAAATATCAAGGAATAAACCGACCTAGGGAGACAAAATACCTGTATGCAGAAAACTATAAGACACTGATAAAAGAAATTAAAGATGATACAAGCAGATGGAGAGATATACCACATCCTTGGATTGAAAGAATCAACATTGTGAAAATAACTATACTACCCAAAGCAATCTACAGATTCAGTGCCATCCCTGTTAAATTACCAATGGCAATTTTTACAGAACTAGAACAAAATATCTTAAAATATGTATGGAGACACAAAGACCCTGAGTAGCCAAAGCATTCTTAAAGGGAAAAAACAGAGCTGGAAGAATCAGACTCCCTGATTTCAGACTATACTACAAAGCTACAGTAATCAAAACAGTATGGTACTGGCACAAAAACACAAATATAGATCAATGGAACAGAATAGAAAGCCCAGAGATAAACCCATGCACCTAGGGTTCAACTAATCTCTGACAAAGGAGGCAAGGATATACAATGGAGGAAAGACAGTCTTTTCAATAAGTGGTGCTGGGAAAACTGGACAGCTACATGTAAAGAATGAAATTAGAACATTCCCTAACACCATACACAAAAATAAACTCAAAATGGATTAGAGACTTAAATGTAAAACCCGACACTATAAAATCCTTAGAGGAAAACATAGGAAGAAGGCTCTTTGACATAAATCACAGCAAGATCCTTTTTGATCCACCTCCTAGAAAAATGGAAATAAAAACAAAAATAAACTGAAACTTAAAAATGCTTTTGCAAAGCAAAGGAAACTACAAACAAGAGGAAAAGACAGCCCTCAGAATGGGAGAAAATATTTGCAAATGAAGCAACTGACAGAGGATTAATCTCCAAAATATATAAACAGCTCATGCATCTCAATATTAAAAAAAACAAACAACACAGGGCTTCCCTGGTGGTGCAGTGGTTGAGAGTCTCTCTGCCGACGTAGGGGGCATAGGTTCATGACCTGGTCCAGGAAGATCCCACATGCCGTGGAGTGGTTAGGCCCATGAGCCATGACCTCTGAGCCTGTGTGTCCAGAGCCTGTGCTCCACAATGGGAGAGGCCACAACTGTGAGAGGCCCACATACCACAGAAACAAACAAAAAACAAAACAAAAGAAAACAACACAATTCAAAAATGGGCAAAAGACCTAAATAGACATTTCTCCAAAGAAGGCATACAGATGGCCAACAAGCACATGAAAAGCTGCTCAAAATCACTAATTATTAGAAAAATGGAAATCAAAGCTACAATGAGGTATCATCTCACACCAGTTAGAATGGGCATCATCAGAAAATCTACAAACAACGAATGTTGGAGAGGGTGTGGAGAAAAGGGAAACCTCTTGCACTGTTGGTGGGAATGTAAATTTATTCAGTCACTATGGAGAACATTATGGAAGTTCCTTAAAACACTATAAATAGAATTATCATATGACCCAGCAATCCCACGACTGAGCATATACCCAGAGAAAACCATAATTCTAAAAGACACATGCACCCCAATGTTCATTGCAGCACTATTTACAATAGCCAGGTCATGGAAGCAACCTAAATGCTCTTCGAGAGATGAATGGGTAAAGAAGAATTGGTACATATATGTGATGGAATATTACTCAGCCATAAAGAGGATCAAAATTGGGTCATTTGTAGAGACATGGGTGAATGTGGAGACTGTCATACAGAGTGAAGTAAGTCAGAAAGAGAAAAATAAACATCGTATATTAACGCATATATGTGGAACCTAGGAAAATGGTACAGATGAACTGGTTTGCAGTGCAGAAATTGAGACACAGATGTAGAGAACAAATGTATGGACACCAAGGGTTGTATGCAGCGGGGGCGGGGGTGGTGGTGATGTGATGAATTGGGAGATAGGGATTGACATATATACACTAATATGTATAAAGTGGAAAACTAATAAGATCCTGCTCTATAAAAAAAGAAATAAAATTTATTTTTATTTTATTGAAATAAAATTCAAATATTAAAAAAAAAAAGCCTCCCACATTTTGCAGTTCAGTGGAACACAATTCAGGTACATTTTGAATCTGTGTCTCCCAGGCTGCCATCCTAACAAATTTCAAATAACACCTTTCTATTTCAATCAGGTCCCATTTCTGAAATTTTGGTTAACACCTTCTACATCTCATGTCATTGTTCAGTTGATCCAGGTGTCTTGAGTGGAATCTGTCTCCTTACAAAGATCATATACTTCTGGAGTTTTCCAAATATTCCTCTTCTTGAATTCTCTAGAAAGGATTATCTTCCATTGGTTCAAGAATGCTATATATGCTTTTTAATTGGGATATATGGACCCCTTTCTATCAGAGTCCAAGTTCTATTTGTTTCTATTTATTTGTTTCTATTTATTTCTCTAATGCCTTTGATACCTTTGTTTTTAGGATAGGCCTCCAGGTATTTTTATGCAATATTTATTGTTTAAAAATTTGAGGAAAGCCTTCTCATAGCTATTGATGGCAGACCTGAGTGCATTGCTTTCTCTTGTAATTTTGGCAATGTATTCTTGCAATAATATGGTGTCTAGAATTGGAGATGCTACATCTAAACACATGTTTCTTCCTGTTACTATCACATAAAGGGAGAATTGATTGATACCCAGAAGGAGCTGATCTCATTGTCATTAACCCAATGGTAATATCTTAAATGCATAAAAGTTGGAGAATCTTTAAGTTTTGCTACTTTCAGTTTCAGAATTACATTTGTCCTTTCTATATTTCTCAAAATTTCAAAGCTTTGTAAAGTTTTTGTTACATTTCAATAAAATGAGCACCCCTGTCACTAGAGGGCACTTGAGGGACAGAATGAGTTTTCTTGTGTTGGTAAGACAAACTTGAGAAAGTGATATTTTTAAAATGTATTTTTATTTTTAATTTAATTTAATTTATTTTGTCAAGTAATTGTTATATTTTCAGGCAATAAAAAGAGTCAATCTATTTTGAGAATATAAAAACAATGACAGACACATACACAAAAGCTATTCAGGTATATGTAATTCATTTAGAGGTAATCAAAGTATTACTGAGGTTTGGGTTCTTAAACCTTGTCCCTTACCTTTACAGTTTTACCGAAATTATGCTGGTGAAAGATGAGACATACACTATAGACACCGTCAGAAATTTTTGTAAAGTTTTCCCATCAATGTTGATTGAATACAAGAGCTACTTTGTCTTGTTGTAGTAGGAAATTTCACGTAGAGTTGCGTGTTTCCATTTGCGGTACCATTGCTCCTAAGTGGTCATTTTTGGAGATTATTCTCATTCAATCTACATTCATATTTCTCCCAGTACCTTTTTCTCTGACTCTGGCACCAACTGCTGGCATATTATGATAAACTTTTGAAGCTATTTAAAGATTTACTTTTTGGGCATATAACTAGGATATTAATGAATGCAGTCTCTTTAGGAAAAGGAGCAGCATGTCATTTTCTGTAGGCTTCAGGTTATTCCTTTATGTCCATCTCTTAATAAAGCATTTGAGAGACAAAAGTTCATGTATCAACTACTCAGATGTGGTCAGGAACCCTCCTTATTTTTAAAAGAATTCCAAAATTATGGTCCACTCCCCAAAGCTTATCCATTATTATTGTTCACATTACTATATAATCTCTGGCTAAATGAACAGCTCTGGTGAGACTTGGATTTCTGCCTTCTGGGTATAATTTGCCTCTAGCAGGAAGTCATATTCTGGGGGTGAAGTCAGATCTATCAGAGGGACATCCATGATGTTTTTCTGGGTTCAGCTTCAAAATGCAGAAAATCAACCAAAAAGATTAAGTCTGTATTCTAAAGGGTTTTCTAATAAATCTACCAGGAACATAGTTCATGAACAAGAGATTAGACAAGTATGAACTTTCCCTTTTCCATGTAATGTAATAAAAGGAGCAGGGTTTGAAACATTCCAGTGATTAATGGAAACGTGTGAGGGAGAAAAATAATTGAATTTCATAGGGTGTAAGCCTGCTTGCTAAGAAATGTGTTTTTCAGTGGGCAACCATTTTAAACCATGAGGGGATGAACTAGTTGAAAGGAGATGCTAAAATCAAATTGGCAGAAACCTCTGATTATCTATCTGCTCTATTACCTTTAGACAAAGCAGATGATATGGCTTGTGACATGGGCTCAGAAAGAAACTATAGTTAGCTATTTGTTTATGGTCATTCCAAAAATATTAAGAACAGTAAGGGCTTGTCTAGAGTTTTCATATATGAAGAGGTAGAAATGCTTATGATAATTAGGTAAACCCATATCAGATGTTTGAAGATCTAATTTAGCTCACACACACACACACACACACACACACACACACACACACACATACATCTGCCCCTCTTTAGGTTTCCAGGGAAAAGGTTCACCTAACAAGGATTTGATTAAGTCATATAGTGTGACGGTGATTTCAGAAAAATTGGGGTCCATTGCTGGTAGAATTCAATAAAATCCAGGAATTCCTTTTAATTGTCTTTTTGTTATTGGTCTGAGAAAGTTATGAATGACCTGTACTCTGTCAGGAATAAGACATCTATCTCTTTGAGATAAATCGTGATCCAGGTAATGAACTTTACTTAAGAAAACATTTAAATTCTCTTCAGAAATCTTATAACCTTTCTAAACTATAATAGTTAATAGATATATAGAATCAGTCTTAGAATTTTCTTTACCTTTAAAACACAACAAATGGTCATATAAATCTTGAATACGAAAAATGTAATGTTTCCTTTAGGTATTGGTTGTGGACTTGTGAAAAGTAGTAGAGTTCCTTACTAAATTCTTGAGTATTATCTAGATGTTTTGCTATTTGATGTTTTTCCAGGAGAAGGCAAACAAATATTGCTTATATTGATCTAATTCTAAAGGGACACTAAAATAAGCAGTGCAGAAACCTGCGACTGCAAAATATGCAGAATCAGGAGGTACTGAGGGTAAAACAAATCCCAGCTTCATAATACAGTGAAATAAAATGAGCATTATATGGGCTTCCCTGGTGGCACAGTGGTTGAGAGTCTGCCTGCCGATGCAGGGGACACGGGTTCGTGCTCCGGTCTGGGAGGATCCCACATGCCGCAGAGCGGCTGGGCCCGTGAGCCATGGCCGCTGAGCCTGCACGTCCAGAGCCTGTGCTCCACAACGGGAGAAGCCACAGCAGTGAGAGGCCCACGTACCGCAAGAAAAAAAAAAAGAGCATTATATTTATTTACAGCTCCCAGCTTCCAAATAAACCTATATTCTTGTGTAGTGTGGTTTTTTTTTTTTTTTTTTGCGGTACGCGGCCCTCTCACTGTTGTGGCCTCTCCTGCTGCAGAGCACAGGCTCCGGACGCACAGGCTCAGCGGCCATGGCTCACGGGCCCAGCCGCTCCGCGGCATGTGGGATCTTCCCGGACCGGGGCACGAACCCGCATCCCCTGCATCAGCAGGCGGACTCTCAACCACTGCGCCACCAGGGAAGCCCTGTAGTGTGTTTTAATAGGGAGGTTAGGAGTGGTATAAGAGTGAGTTAAGGTATGTTGTTGATTCTTTATTACTAGGATTTTAATGATTGAGCCTAGTCTAGTTTTGTTAGTTTGGCTAGAGGTTTAGATGTTTCAGTGGAAACATAAATGAACTCAACTTTCAAGATCCAACCTATGAAAATAGATTTTTTTCCTCCACAAGAAGTCAGCACCTTGTTAAAGTCTTTAATTTGAACTTACTTTAGGCACAAGAATACTGATAAATCAGTGTTCAATACAGCCATTACTTCATCATGAAAAGAGATGTCTTCAGAAATTTCAAGAAGACCATTAGGAGAGCACTTAAACTAGCAGTTCCATTTGCCCAGTAAAAAAATCTCATAATTAAGTTAGTGGGTGTGGGCTCAGAAATAAGGAAGACTGTTTCTTGTGTAAAGGAGTGAGGTAACAGGTCTGGACTGGGACGAAGGGAATGTCTTGAGGATTATGATTGTTAGAGATACCCACTAGCTCTATTAAAGCCCCACCTGTTTTTAATTTTAAGCAAAATGGTAACCTAAAGCTAACATTCATATAGAAATACAAAGGATCTAGAATAGTCAAAACTCTCTTAAAAAGAACAAATTGGGAGGACTTATCCTTCTTGAGTAGTATTGTCATGTTAACAATGTTGTCATCTAATCCATGGACATGGAATCTCTTTTATTTATTTAGTATATTCTTTCAGTTTCTTTCAGTGATATTTCATAGTTTTCAGTGTGTCAATTGTGCATTTTTTTGTTAAATGTATTTCTAGTATTTTATTCTTATAGATGCTATTATAAATAAAATTGTTTTCTTAATTAGGTTTTTAGATTTTTCACTAGTGGATAGAAATAACAATGAATTTTAAAATTAATGTTCTATCCTATCACATTGCTAAACTGGTTTGTTAGTTCTAATAAGTTTGACACATTCATTATGATTTTCTATATGTAAGATCACGTCATTTACAAATAGAGCTAGTTTACTACTTTCTTTTCAATATGGACAGCTTCTACTTTTGTTCTTGCCTGATTGCCCTAGCTAAAACCTCCCGTACTATCATTAAATATAAGTGTGAGATAAGATATCCTTGCCTGGTTCCTGATCATAGGTGTAAAGCATTCCATATTTCACCGCTAAGTTATGGCTTATTGGTAGTTGTTCTTTAACAGATTGAGATAACTCCCCTCAACTCCTAGTTTAAGTGTTTTATATTTTGTTTTGTTTTGTTTTTACCCTGAAAATGTGTTGGATTTTGTAAAATGTTTTCTCTGTGTCTATTGAGGTGATCATGTGTTACTTTTGTCCTTTATTCTATAAATGTGGTATATTACATTGATTGATTTTTGGATGTTAAATTAACCCTGCAAGCCTGGAATGATTGCCACTTGGCCATGGTATATTCTCCATTTTAATCATTGCTGGATTCAGGTTGCCAGCAATATGTTGATAAATTTTATGTATACATTCATAAGGAATCCTGCTCTGTAGTTTTCTTCTGTTTATCTAGTTTTGTTATCAGCATAATGATTGTCTCATAGAATGAGCAGAGAAGTGTTTCCTCCTTTTGTATATTTTGAAAAAAATTGTGAATGGTATTGATTCTTGAAATGTTTCATCAATATCACCACTGAAGTTATCTGATGTCAGAATTTGTCCTTGTTGAAATTTTTAAAGTTATTATTTCATTCATTTTACATGTTACAAATATATTCAGCCTACCTATTTCTTCTTGAGTCAGTTTTGGTACTTTGTGTCTATCTAGGAATTTGACTTTGCATCCATGTTTTCTGATTTGTTAACACACAGATGTTCATAGCATTATTTTATTATCACTTTTTTACTTCTCTAAGACCAGTTATAATGTCTCCTCTTTCATTCCTGATTTTAGTAATTTGTATCTTCTCTTTTTCTCTTGGTCCATCTAGGTAAAGAGTTTTTATTTAAGTTTTTTGACCTTTTCAAAAATACATTTTTTACTTTACTGATTTTCTAATTGTTATACTATTCTTTTTAAATAATTTTAATTTTAATCTTTATATTTTTTTGCTTTACATTTAACTTTCTCATTTTCTAACTCTTGTGATTTAGAAGTTTATTACTGATTTTACATCTTCTGTTTTTCAGTAAAAACACTTATGGCTATAAATTCCCCTGTAAACACTGCTTTTGCTGCATCTCATAAAGTTTGATAGGTTGTGCTTTCATTTTCTTTCATGTCACAATATTTCCTAGTTTCTCTTGCTATTTTTTCTTTGACCCTTGATTATTTAGGATATTGTTTTTAATTTTCACATATATATGAGTTACCCAAATTTACTTCTGTTGTTGATTTTTTATTTATTTTCAATGTGATCATAAGGCATAATATGTATGATTTTAACATTTCAATTTATTGAGGCTTGTTTTATGGTAGAGATTTTCCTAAGACTTCAAGTTCAGACAAAATATTGACTATACTCTGAATACAGTTATTTTAATAGATCTCCAAAAACTGTTAGTCCTGTCTGTTGCCTGTAGTGCTACTGGTTTTTGTTTATCACACCACTGAGCTGAGAAGGAAAGAAGTATAGGAATAGTCCCAATTTAAAAATTACTGAACCAGCTGTCTTACTGAGGTTGTCATTTTATTTGATAGATAAATTGATTAATTGCCAGATTTCTGATATGTTTGATTTATAGTTATCTTGCCCATATTTTTGTTATAGCAAGTCCACTGAGGTACTCACTCATCTTTTCTGGAAGTTGTTTTCTCAAGGTTGTCCTTATGTATATTAGGAAAATTATCCTTTTTGAGTTAAAGAAAATAAAATGAAACTGAAGTGCTAAATTTTCTTAGTACCACCTTCACTGATCACTAACATTTTATTTTACTTTAGCTAACACAAGAAACTTAAAAAAAAATCAATATCCTTTGGTATTGTACCTAGAGACCCTGTTCACTGACTAGGGTGGGAACTTTTATTTTTTGTTTTGTTCTAATCAGTAAAGACATCATTTATCTGAGTTGTATTATGTTTTTATTCTAATATTCTTTCAAAATGTTTAAAATAAAAAAGTTAAAAAAATAAAATAAAAATAAATGAAAAGCTTTCAGTTTTTCAACATTGGGTACAAGGTTTTAAAAAAATGTTTAACAAAGTACTGGAGGTTTGCAATAGGATAATGTATGATTCTAGTATTTTGTTGCATGTTAAATTTCTTACATCTGACTTAAAGACATTAGCAAAACTTGAGGAAAGAATTGGGGTCAAATATATTTTAGGGTCTATTCTTGCTTGTTGTCCACTTAAAATTTTGAGAGAGCTATTTTGAAAGTCCCCCAAAGATTCAACCTGTCCTTGCTTAGAGGACTGGATCATAGCAAAACTATTTCATAGGAAAGACTTTGGAGATATCCTCCAAAATACCATGTTTAATGTCTATAGTTTTCCCAAGCATTTCTTATTTTGTGTCCAGTTTGGGGTCCTTTTAAGTCCCTCTGGAGTCTTCTCGTTCTGTATTTTCAATCCAATTTTTTGCATTTGAGATTTCCACTGACATTTGAATTAATTGTCATATCTCTAAGAGCCCTGGGTTATACATCCTTATAACTAATTTATATTCCCCTGAAAATTTCTTTCTATTTTGTATAAGTTTTGAAAAGTCTTTGATGATAGCTATCAGTTCAGTGTAAACCTAAATCTTAAAATGGTCCTTCCTTGTTCTCAGAATGATTTAACTTTAAGAAGTAATTGAGTTTGGGGACATTTTTTTTACCAGGCCAAGAGGGAAGGAGAGCAGTTCAGAGGATTAGGGGCAGAGAGAAATGATGGAGCAAAGAATCAGGGAAGAGTTAAGTAAGATAAAAGCATTTAGCTTCTAGTTTTGAAGTAGAGAATCTAAAAGAAGATAGCTTTAGGTTTATTTCAAATTTTTCTTTAGTTCAGTCCAGGAATAGCTTAATGGAGTAATTTTTGGATCTGAATATTGTTAAAGTGGTCTTATGCATATACAAATGTACAATGTTTTTGATGTGTTCCCCCCACCCCTTTTTGTTCTGAGCAAGAGTTTCAAAGATCCTTGGTAAAAAAATAAACAAATCCAAAAGCAATCAACCCTTCCCAACCAAAATACACAACAGTCCTTTGATATTATTTATCAAGAAGTTGAACAGTTTCATATACATTTAAATGTTTTGTTTTGTTTTTTCCAGAAGTTCCTGGAAGAAAAAAATAAAGTAGCTTATAATTTGAATATTTCTGTTCAAATGATTTTAGGAATAAGAATGACATGCTGATGGACACAATAGAATAATAAAGTTAGATTAAAGGAGACAGAAAATTAACTGTGTAAGTGTGAATTGTTTCAGTGATTTCAGTTCTCACTGGAAATATCCAGTGGACAGTTAAACATATAAATATATGCATTTTCCCCATAAACAAATACATTTTTTTCATAAAAATAAAACAGAAAAATTATCTTAGATAATTTAAGGAAATGGTTTAGGTAGCTTTACTGTGTTCTGTAATTTTGTCAGGCAAGTGCTTTATTTGTAGAACCTTGAATTTAATAAATGTGAGACATAAATGTTTCTTATGGTAATTTTACAGTAGTCATTCTGACTGTACATGAAACTAATTATAGAATATATTGTTCAGTGCTATTTTGCTAGACAGTTGGTTAAGCATAAAGATAAGGGTGGTGTGAACAGGGTTAATGGAGAGATTAAAAGTAAGGTCCTCTTCAATGATAGTATTGTAAAAATGAGTTCTTTTGAAGATTTCTATTCTTTGGCCGACTGACCTTCATGGTACTGCTGATTGCATACATTTCTAAAAGTTTGAGGCTACTCACAACTGCATGAACTATAGGAACCCATGCACTATATATTTAGCTATAAAATGAATAAAGTATTTTGATATTCTTAGAGACTAAAAGCATCTTGTAACATATTTCATCCTGTCCAACACCACTCTAAGTTTCCATGTCTGTAAAATGTAGATAAAATAGTGCCTACTTAAGAGGATCTTTGCATTTAAGGGCCTTAGGAAAACGTCCGCCATTGTTAATTTCTTAGCTTTTACCTTTATCATTGTCCAAATGAAAGGGATTATAACTTATCAAAACTCATATTATTATGAAGACTGTGGTTCCCATGGACCTTCTTAAGGAGGAGGGCCTAACTAATGTCTTTATAAGTTCATTGATTGCAATTCTTACTCCTGGTAAACCTTAGAAATTTATGCATGGTTGACATTCATTCACCTAATTTGAGACTGTAAGAATATGTGATATAAATTAAAAGGAAGGTCAAATTCAAAGGTTTTCTTCAGTGGTTATTGTCCTTTTCTAATCTCTGAATATGGGGATCTAGGCTGTGTCACACAATCTCTCTTGTTCTACAGTTCTTTTTTAAATGGAGCTGTAAACAACAAGCTTGGGCTAGTATCAGCTCCTATGTGCCTTTCACTCAGCCTCTCTCTCTCTCTCATTAGTAGTTTTACCATCATCATCATTCTTAAACTTGCTGGATTTAAATGGCAACCTGCTCTGAGAATTTCACTTGTCCTTGCTTCAGTAACTGCTTGATTTAAGTCTTAACTTCCTAGCCAGCAACTTACACACACATCTACCAACAAATGGCACTCTTTACCAATAATATCTCACTTTTCATACTTCAGCATCTAAAGTTAAATTTAACAGAAATAGTGAGGAGTAACAGAATGATTTGCGGACTTAATACTGGAAATCTTTAAGCTATCCTCACCTTCACAACCTGAGTTTTGTTATCTAAGGCAAGGAGAAAGTCGTCTGAAACATTTGTTTGCCTTAATATTAGGGCAATCTTGATATGTTGATGTTGTGATGTTGAAAGAGGAAGAAATATTTTTAGAAAGTAGGGCACTTGGAAGGATTTTGTTTTGAGGGAGAACAAAGTGGAAATCATTAAGAAGTGAGAACCTGCATATGATTCTCCATGGAGGTTCTATTGGCTTTTGGGTAGAACGATGCTTTACTAATTTGACTGTCCCATATTGCAGACCATTTAGTTTTTTCCAGTCCCACCCCAGGTTAACCGTGACAGCTCTCTCCAGTCACTGTGACAACCTAAAATACCCACATTTTTCCCTGGGATAAAGATAATTCCCAGGTTAAGAACTCCCGTTAAAGAATAATTGGAAAGTATTTACCAACTGAAATGGGGGTCTGGAAAGAGTGAAATGAGAGGAAGGATATTTAGACTGGATTAATAACACATTACTTGAAAATGAAAACAAACCATTATTGAATGTTTTTAAACTGAGATTAGGTGTTTAGGCTTTCTTTCTTTTTATAGGAGAATGATAATGGGATGCCCTAAATTAGAAGATTAGGTATGACTTTTAATATATATTCTGTGGAAGAAAGTATCATGGGAGAAAAATAAAAAACAAACACTAAGACTCAAAGAAATAGTGAGTAATGGAACTAGAGTCTGCATTATTATTTGTCTTTACTACTACAGTATTCAATCTTCATGAGAGCAGAGACCTGTTCTAATGTATTCGTATTTGTATATCTAGAGAATAGCAGAATGCCACAAATATAGTGGTCAATTAATTAATAATATATTCAATAAATGAATATTTGAACTAATAATTGAGCTTAAATTATTGGTATCCTTTATGTTAATTCATCCATTTTCACGGATTATTATTTTATTTATTTATTTTTGCAGCAAAACTCCATCCCTGGGTGTGTAGAATAAATTAATCCTCAACTTTACCTACTGGTACCCTTTGTATCTCATCTTTAGAGAATTCCTCTTCAATTACTGATATACCCATCTTCCTTGAGCTATTTTCTGAGGTCCGAAGAATTTGCTGATGATATTAAGAATATTTTGCTATTGTTTTAACTGAGTCCTAAACCTTGGTGATTTTGTTCAACTGTAATAGAAAAATTTATGTCATACTCTAAGACTTTTTCCATTTATTTTCATTTGTATAAACTAATTTGTCAGAGTTTTTCCTAATTACTTAAGGAAAGAGATGACATAGAAGAGGAAGCTCAAAAGTCAACAAGGAGTCTAAAGGATAATTTAGTTGTCTATTTAACGGGATTTTATTCAAGATTTTTAGTTTATAAAATAGATGCATATATATTTTTTCTGAGAATATCTAAACAATTATTCAATATAGAAAGAAAGTGCTCGCTTTCAAATTAAATACCACCTGAGACCTAGTTTGGGGAGTGGAGGCTTATCAAACTAGTTTGCTCAGCACAGGTAATAATGCTAGTTGATTAAAAATAACTCTTACCTTAAACAAAGATACAAAGTGCTAATTCAAATATCTTGTTATTTTCAATCATATTATAGAAAGTGAAGGTGTAAAGGATATTTTCATAGGAAAAAATTAGCATCAAACAATTCTACACTATCTGGATTTTTTACCATAGAAGTATTTTTTCTTTGTAAAAAAAAAAAGTCTACTTTTTTTCATATAATTGCTATTTGTTAGTTTGTCATATAACCAGGTATTTGGTCAGTCTTTAAAAATCTTTTCCATTTTCTGTTCTTTTACATTCTTTTGCACAGTAGTTACTTAAATATTTTTAACTAATTATTTGTTTATTTTATCCATTCTTTAACATAGTAGTTTATATTACAGTTAATTTATATTCATTATGTAAACTCTCTCTTCTTTAATTGCAAGGTGAGTTTAAAATGTTTTATTCTTTATTTTAGTTAATATTTAACTTCTAAGATTGTCTAATCTTATCTGTTTTCCCATATTTCAGTTTTGTCAGCCCAAAAATAAAATATAGCAGGTTGTACAAAACGATTCTTGTTGAAAAGCCCCAGTAATGATAAATGAGTAGTCCACTCCCAATGAAATAAGTGAATCTTGTAAAAAGAGAATTCCAGTATACATTATTTTACTGTTATCCACACTTTTACACCTCCTTCTAGGTTTGGGTTTATGTAAATAATTTGAATAAGAATTCAGGAATTATCCATATGAACAGCACCTTCACCAATCATCAATTCACTGTCCCTAAGCCATAATATTGGAGAACTGATTTTTATTGTCCGTCACATTTATCTCTAAACGTAGAATCATATTTGCTCATTAGTTCTCATCAGATGCAAAATCCTTTTCAGAATGAGTCATGATAGATGAAGACATACCATATTGTCCTATGAGCCCTAGATATCTTATTCTGAAAACATAGATAAGTGAACTGAAAATTATTCCTTGCCTATACTTCTTAAGCTTCTGATGAATGGTGTGAAGAGAGTTTTCCCTTTGTGGCTAGACAAATTTAAGCATATGTTTGACACACAGCAGAGGTGTGTGAGTATGTCTGTGGTTAATAAAATCGTTATTATGAGGTTTCTAAATACATTGTAAAATCATAAAAAGATGGAACTTTTAGCAAAGTAATAAATATAAAAATCTAACAAAGAACCCGAATAATAACTTTTTAAACTTGTTTTGCAGTAGTTTACTTGAGGAAAGTATGCCATAAAATATTTGACTGTGTTGCTAATGGAAATATTCACTCTCTGAATTTTATAATATTATTTATACATTTGTTTATCACCTATCATATATATATATGTATCATATCATATATATCATATATTCAAGCATGCTATTAAATTATAGTAATAATATTATATATTTATACATATATTAATTTTCTTCAGTGTATGAACATTGTTTCTAAAGAAAAAATTGGTAGATTCAGCATCTAGATATGAATCTTTAGTTGGTCAGGAGGAATAAGAAACACTTAATTACTTCATGATGTAAAGTAATTTTTCTTTGGGGGTACTTTATTATGTAATATGTAAAATAATATTATATTTAAATCATGGAAAGATAAAGTATCAGTTCATTTTGAACATTTTGGATAACATTTTGTTTTTCATTTCTGAAGTTTCAGTAGGTTCAGAAAATATGTATCTTTTAGCTTTGGTTGAACTCTTTTAGATGCATATTTATCAGTACAACAAAAATTTTCCTCCAGTTCATCGATCAGCCAATTGTTGAGGTATACTTAGGGATTTGTTTCATTTGATTAAATGTTTATATTTTATTTGCCCTTGAAAGATAACAAAAGACAATTTTTTGAAGAAATTTGTGAAAAAAACAGATAACTATGTAATTATTTGTACCTGTTCGGTCTTCAGGGTGAGTTTCAGTGTTTCAGGTCCTGATATCCTTCTTGCCTAGGTCTGTGAGTCTTTCAGTAATCAGTACTAGAGGAGAACATTTTTTGGTAAGAAGGGAAGTTCCTACATATAATTCTCCAAGATAAGTGAAACACTTCCGTCTGGAAAAGACATCCTTCTCTAAATAAACGCAGACTCCTTACCTATCAAGAGCTCCTGGGTCTACCTAGGAAGATATTTGTTCTGTGGTGACACATATGATGTCTGGGGGAGAGGAGAAGGAAATGGCACAAAGACAAAGAAAACTGGGGATTACTGGAAAGCATCATAATTTTAATTTTTGAAGACAATAACTTTTATGTTAGGAACTAATAAGGCAAAACCATGAAATCTCATTTTTCCTAATCTACCCAATAGAGCTATTCTCCTTCATCATCTGAGGGTAGTGATTACAAATGTTAACTCCAGAGTCAGGCTGCCATTAAATTCTAGATTTAACACTTTTTGGCTCTGTTATCTGGGGCAAGTTATTCACTCTCTGTGCTCCAGTTTCATAATATGTAAACAAAAAAATAATAATCCCTGTGCAATAGTATTTTTAATTGATTAAATGTGTTATTATGGGTAGAATAGTCAGTATCTGACACATTATTGTTACTCAGTAAAGTTATCATAAGATGTGACTATCCCTTTGAAACTTGTAAACTTCCAAAGGCATAAAGCATGTAAATCACCTTATGTCAATAAAATTACTACCATAGATCGAAATTTCAATGTCACTATGAATCATAACCAAGTAAAATAAAAATAGTGGAGAAAATTTCAAACTGTTATTTAAATGCTCTGTTAGAGCTAAGAACATAGGGTAGCTGAAGTAAAGTTAAAATATAATAAGTATATAGTATTTATCTATAACAAACTATAATATTGTTCTTCATTATACATGATTGCATTTATTAAGCACTATATTTTTGTGTTATGAAAAGTTTCTTGAACACTAAAAAAAAAAATGAGTCTAGGCTAGCCCTCTTATATTCTAATAGTGTGTACTTATTCATTCACCATCAAGCACTAAGAGAAACTACTGAGTCAGACATCATGTTACTTTACTGGGGCATCAAAAGTTAAAAAAAAAAAAAAAAGAAACTCTAAACTTATAAAGGTAGCATTCATTGATTGATTGATACATGCATACATACACAGTAAGATACTATACTATACCAGATAAAGTATAGATACTGAACATTCAAATGGATATAACTACACATCTTGCTGTCCAGTAACTCATAGACCATTTGTCAATACACAAAATTATGCTGACATATATTTCAGCAGAACTTAACAATGTATGTATTAATCAAATGTGAAGACCAGATAGAGGAACCATTACTCCAGGCTGGGAAGATTATAAACAATTTGACAACACAGTCCAAAAAAGGAATTATACAGTCTTTTGGAGGATAAATAAAGGGGTCCAAATAGTACCCTACCATAAAACATTGTTGTGGTATATATATATATATATATATATATATATATATATATATCCTGAAATTAAATGAAGACAAACCAGTAAGATAAATCCACAATATTGTAATAAAAATGGTATTTTAAAGCCTTGCCATCCACTTTTTCCTGATCAGTAACCAATTCTAATGTAAAATAAGAAAAGAAAAAGAAAAGTAATTATATATATGTGCATCATCTATTTTCACAAACGTTCTTTCTAAATCTTGTTGAAAAATATGGTACCTTCTTCTTAGATTATTCTCCTAATAAATTATTTTATGTCAAGTTCATGAAACTCAGTTACTTATTATAGTAATAATTTGATTACCACAATGTACAAAGTAATGTCTTAGACATTTTGGATCACAAATATAAATTGTGAGATTGGGAATGATATGTACACACTACTATGCATAGAAGATAATTAATATAGCACAGAGAACTCTGTTCGGTGTTCTGCAATGACCTTTATGAGAATGGAATCTAGAAGGGAGTGGATATATGTATATGTGTGGCTGATTCACTTTGCTGTACAGCAGAAACTAACACAACATTGTAAATCAACTACACTCCAATAAAAAAAATTAATAATAAAAACGAAATATTCAAATAAATGTGCAAAAAATTAAATAAAATTTAAAAAGTATATAATGTTCTTACAGACAAAATTTGAGATTAAAAAATAGTAAAAACATTGAATGGTTGTGCTTTAATTTACAACTCTTAATTTTCTATTTATTTAGTTTTATGTTATAATCAATACTGATTTTTTCTAGCTTAAATGGCGTTAAAAATAATTATTTCCAATCAACATAAACCAAAGACATAATGACCTTCTTGTGAGTTGTCAAAGTGAAATTACCAATATAAGGATCATACTTATGTCAAGTACTCGTGAAACATTTTAGATACTGTATTATCTGAAAGTACATCTTTATTAATTTGTGTCTATGAGTGTTTGGTATATATAGTTATCCTTAAATAATAAGAAAATAACATCTCAAGGTTTTTTGATTTTTTTATGACTAAATATAATTCCAATATTGCAGGGTGAAGCAATGGTGGTGTAATACCAATGCTTGCATTCTTCATAATACTGCCTGAGATCAATACTTATTTGGTATTCTATAAAACTCTTACATTTCTTTCAAAGAATATGCCAATGAATATCTGTTTTTCCCACAATAAGGAAATGAGTGTTCACTTATATTTTATAGAAAATTGATATAATTGTACTATCCTCAGGTAGACTTGTAATTCTTACTTTTTAATGGAGTATGCATAGTATAGATTTCATATTTTGTGTGAGGGAAATATCAACCACACTGATGTAGAGAATTTATAAAATCAATTATAATTTTTAAAACATATTTACTCTGTCTTTCATTCAGAACGTACTTAAAAGGCATAGGTCTTTGTGAATATATGTTTATAAGAGGATTCTCAGATGCATGCAACAGAAAAGGATTCTGACTAATTTAAGCAATAGGAGAATTTACTGTCTGATTATTGAATAGCTCATAAATTCACCAGCAAAACAGGAGGACAAAGCTTAGAAAACGGGGAAGGAAAAAGGGAATCTAGATAATAAGGTTTGCTGTCTGAATCATACCATAGAAGCAATCTATAAGGACATCTTGCCACAAGTTCATACAGATTGTCTCAGCTTGTACCACCACCACTATCACCAATGTTACCAAGCATCAATTGCCTGTGTTGGCACACTTGTTACAGATAACTTTCAAAACTGATATCGCTGCCATTGTTGCCATTGTTGAATTGAAGTTCTTTGTCTCTGCTTATGTTAATCACTAGGTCAGATTCAAAGTTCCAAATAAGCATATCTGATTGGAATAAATACATACAGTGGTAAAAATCCCAATGTATAAGAAGGGGGTTAAATTTCTTAACACCTAAACGAGTAGAAACGTCCACTATGTTCCATATTATGGATGTCACAATCAATATACACCATTTTGTCTAGATAGCCAGTACAATTTAAAAAGCAAATAAAATGTGTTCCTAATAAAATGCAATGGTACATTTTAAACCATCACTCGTATGACATTAAAAATTTATTCCCTCTCCAAAGAGGAGAGAGGAGGGAAGAAAAGAAGGAAAGAAGGAAGGAAGGAATGGAGGGAGAAAGGAAGAGTGAAAGAAGACGGAAGAAAAGGAGGAAGACAACCAACCAACTAAAAAATTATATATAGGGTTTCCCTGGTGGCGCAGTGGTTGAGAGTCCGCCTGCCGATGCAGGGGACACGGGTTCGTGCCCCGGTCCAGGAAGATCCCACATGCCACGGAGCGGTTGGGCCCGTGAGCCATGGCCGTTGAGCCTGCGCGTCCGGAGCCTGTACTCCGCAACGGGAGAGGCCACAACAGTGAGAGGCCCGCGTACCGCAAAAAAAAAAAAAAAATATATATATATATATATATATATAATTTCCTGCTGCATTCAGACCCAAGTTCAGGATCTCTAGGTGATATTTGTTTCCCCTCTGGTTTTAGTCTTTGTACTATATCATGGTATTCAACAGTCTATAGGCAAAAACATTAAGAGACGAGAAAGAAACAGAAGTTATTTTATTTGCCTAAAGTTTGATTTTTCATCAATTGTAAGTCTTTAGCGGTTTAACTTGCATAGTGTTAAAGTTAACTTTTATTAACATTTTCTATAATCAACAAGGACCTACTGTATGGAACAGGAACACTACTCAATATTCTGTAATAATTTGTATGGGAAAACAATCTGAAAAAGAATGGATATATGTATAACTGAATCACTTTGCTGTACATCTGAAACTAACACAACACTGTAAATCAACTAAACTCCCATGTAAGATAAAAATTAATTTCAAATTTTTTTTCTATAGACATGGCAATAAGTAGAGAATGCCAGGGGAGTGTACCTAGATTCTATTTCTTTTCCTCTCTCACTCTATTCTTTAGAAACAAACTTATTTCCTTTAGATAGTCAAGCTCAGTCTCAATCAACACGGTAACCTCCATTGATTTCTATTAGCTCAGAGGTAAGAGGAAACCAAAAGGTTGAGAGTCAGTCTCATTTTTCATTTGAAAGGAAGCATTGTGTAACTCCTGATGAAAACATTTTTTATTTGAGCATTACATCTCCCAAAACTGAAGAACCTAGAGTTGTCAGGAGAGGTGTCTTCATGAGGGGGGATCAGTAAGTGTAAGAGTGAGAGTTGCCATTCTAATTTCCATTCCTTGATTTTAGAACACATACATTCTAGTTATATAAGAGAGCTCACTGCTTATTGATACCTGGTTTGGATGCTATGCCACTTCTTGTGGGGCATAATCTCAAACTTGGAAGAAATTTTGTCTTTCTGAGCCTATAACTGTGTCTTCAATAAGCCATTCCATACTTCAATAAAGTTAACTTCTGTGTATTTTATACATAATTAAAAGAATATCTTCATTTTTTTATAAGTTTTGTGTGGTACCATGGTAATGAATAATATATGCTATTGTTAGCAGAAACAAACAAACAAAACTAACTGTAGTGGCTCATCTTTAAGATGGATTCAAACAAATTCTTCCCTTTGATACGTAGATACAATTTCCTATTGAGAAGAGATATCTATTCTTTTCCTCTTCTTGGATAAAGATATCCTTAGTGACTTGATTAGCCAATAGAATAAGTCTTGGACTGTTGAGTCTTGGTCATGATAAGTTTTGCAGCTGCTGCTTAGACTTCATGGAGTGCTTGCTTTT